>NC_068374.1:35293249-35375749 GCF_023724105.1 Carassius gibelio | reverse complement strand
TCTCGCCCATGGAGCTGGAGGAGCGGCCGTCTTTCTCCAGGCCTGGACACACACACACACACATTCCTGAAGAGCTGTTCTGTGTCTCAGCTGCTGTATCACTGATACTCTTACACTCGCTGCAGGAATGTGTGTGTTTCTCTCAGCACACGTGTCACACACACTCACACACACACCCAGTTTGACGAGGAACTCTCTCTCCAGCTGAGTGACCTGAGCACAGGCCTCGTCCAGAGACGAGCACAGCTTCATCTTGGGCCGCAGCAGCTCCAGTGTGTCTGTGATCATGTACTCGATGTCGATGGGGAACGGCTGGTCTTTAGTCCACACGTCCAGACTCTTCTTCCACCAGACGTACCTCTGAAACACACACACACACACACACTGCGCTCAATATAGTCCGGGATAAATCAATACAAATACATGCATGGGAAGAAGTCTCTTCTGCTCATAACAGCACCAATAATAGTTCATATCTGAGCGCATATATCATATATGATTAAAGTGATACATGTGTCATACAGAAATAATGCATTTAATTAATGTGTTTAATTGCCATGATAATAATGCCACAATGCAGACCTCAAAATAGGCTTCTTTTTAATTATGCAAAGCTTATGCATAATCTTTTTTTATTCAAATTTTTGTAATGATTTTCTGGAGGCGTTATTATGCAGACATTGTTTTATAGGTGTGTGAATGTAAATGATGACCAAAAAAAATTAAGCAGTTAATGTATAGATAAAAAAAAAAAAAAAAAAAAAAAAAAAAAATCGGATTTATTTTTAAAAATTGTACAAAAACACATACATATTTAGACAATCTAGTATTTTATAATATAATTTATATTAAGAATTTTAAAATGTTTTTAAATTGATTTTAGTATGATGGAATTTAATTATCCCTGAAATTAGACTAGAATTTGGAGCTCAGAATGATGCCAACCTTGTTTATTTGATTGTATTGAAAGCCCGGGTTTTTCCACCAATCACAGGAGACGTGTCACACGCTCATCTGTCTGTGATTGGCTGCTCCTCACCTGGAAGTAAACGAGGAAGCAGTCGAGCTTCTTCTTGCTGGAGCCGCGGTCGAAGTACTGTCCGCAGGTGTCCAGCAGGGTGCAGACCAGGCGGATGCGGAACAGGTGCTCGGGGGGGTCCAGCGGGCTCGGAGAACCGTCTGTGTTCACGCCGAACGAGATGAAGGAGAAGAGCGTGCGGAAGATGACGGCAGACTCCACCATACGGTAGTTATACAGCTCGCCCAGAAACTTAGCGCTGCTGATCCGCCGCTGGTTAAACTTGGGCTGGTTCACCTGAGAACCACACACACACCAACAAACATCTCTGCATTATACTGCACATTCTGTTATTATGACTGCACTGGAGTAGAAGCAATGCAGTCAAGTGATGTAAACACACACACACCTCCATGCCGAGGCGGATGTCCTCCAGCAGGCCGTCCACCACATGAATGCCCACGTCCTCCTGATACGCCACCAGTCCAGCGAGCAGGTTGGCCACGCAGTGGATGCTGTTGTACTTGACGTTCCAGATGTTGATCATACAGCAGATCAGATAACTCTTCACATCAGGCTCGTGCCAGGACAGCTTCCTCATCTGCCTCAACACCTACACACACACACACACAGAAATAGAGAAAGAGACACACACACACACACACACACACACACGCACACAGAGATACACACACACACACACACAGAGCGACACACACACACACACACAGAGCGACACACACAGAGATACACACACACACACAGAGACACACACCGAGCGACACACAGAGATACACACAGAGCGACACACACACAGATACACACAGAGCGACACACACACATGTACAAAGACACACACACACGTACAGAGACACACAAACACAGAAATAGAGAGAAACACACACACACACAGAGCGACACACAGAGATACACACAGAGCGACACACACACACACAAAGCGACACACAGATCGACACACACAGAGATATACACAGAGATACACACAGAGTGACACACACACACACAGAGCGACACACACACACACACACACAGAGCGACACACACACACAGAGTGACACACACACACACAGAGCGACACACACACACACACACACACACAGAGCGACACACACAGAGATACACACACACACAGAGCGACACACAGAGCGACACACAGAGATACACACAGAGCGACACACACACACACACACACACACACAGAGCGACACACACACACACACACACACACAGAGCGACACACACAGAGATACACATATAAATCATAATTTAATACATAATGAACTAATTTAAATACATAGTATTTTTATATATTTTTCATATGGCTGTATAACTATGTATTCTGTAAAGCATGTACATAAGTGACAGCTTCTGTGATTATTAAGCTTGCTTTGTGTATATAACCCACTGACAATTTGAGAAAGTTTTATTTTGATTCACAATCTGAAGTTTTATCTTCACGCTGCGAACAGGACCGGTGACCACATACACACGCTTCGTATGATCACGGATGATGATAAATGCACGCGTGACGCACCTTCTCAGTGGTGACCTTGGACAGGTCTTTGTAGAGCAGTTTTCGGATGTACTCCTGCAGCGGCGGTCTCCTCCTGCGCACCGTCTTCTCCATCGGCGGAGGGTTGCAGTAGTAATACGCGTTCTCCACCATCGTCACGTAACGCACATCCAGATGCTGAGCCTGCTTCTTACGCATCATTTGCTCCTGCAAACACACACACACACACACACGCTTGCGGTTGGGGTTTACACAAGTATGAGTGTGTCTGTGTGTGTGTGAAGACGGACCAGTAAGACGCTCGTGTGCAGGTGAGACTCCGGTGAGCGGAAGAGAAAGCGTCCACACGTCTCCAGCAGTGTGCAGGCCATCTCGATGTGATGGTGAGAGAAATCAGACAGCAGCATCTGCACACACACACACACACACACACACACACAGTGTTAGAGATGCCGAAATATCATTATGCCCTCAATACAAAGATTCAACAGTAAATGCCATTATCCTCATCATCCCTAACCCTTTAACACATTTATTTTATGTATCAGTTAAATTAGTATTTATTTTTATAGATTTGCAGTTTTATAAAAAAAATCAACATTCTATACATCTTTATTTTTATTTCAGTTTTATTCCTAGTGAATTTGGCACTTTAACATATATTGTTTTTTATTCCTATTTCCTAGATATTTTTATTTGTATTTTTTCTGTGATCATTTTGATTTCAGTTAAAGTTTTATTAATTTTTATTAAAGTTTTTTTTAATGTCTATATAGTAAAAAAAACTATTTCAGTTTTAATTTGTTATTTTAGTACTTCAAGTAATACAGATTTTTTTCACCAGTTAGTTCCAATGCAATTTTTGTATCATTTAAATTATATTTGTATTAATATTTTTATTGTTATATTTTCTGTTGTCATTTTTATTTTAGTTATAGTTTTATTCATTTTTTGTTTTGTCATTTTTTATTATTTTTTTTTTTACGTCTATATTGTCTATACAGTTTTTATTTAGTTAAGTAGAAAATTAGAAATGTTCCCTGAACAACTTCATGAAATAAAGTAAACTATATTTTATATTATTTCAAGAAACAAATGTTTTTCTTATTTTTTTTAGTTGTAGTTATAGTTAACAATAAAACGCCTGGTTGCTTTGTTTAGTTTTCAGCAACATTCCCAATTTTGATTTAAAATTATTTATTTTTTTATTTAAGCTTTATTTCTATGGCCAAAAATTTGTATTTTTAGTTTTAGTTATCAATAACTACACTGTATTGAACACACACACACACACACACACACACACACACACACATACATATGTATAAATAATTGTATGGACTTCATAGTGAAGCACTACTGCGGTCCTCCCTAGTTAGTGCACACTGTGTAGGGGTCATCAGCTCACCTTGAGGCAGTGCAGTGTGTCCGTTTTGGAAAACATCTTGAACTTGGCCAGCTCCCCGATGAACCTCACCGTCTTATTCTTGGTCTCAATGTTGATTTGGTCCTTCTTTCTGATCTGTGGGAAACACACACACACACACACACACACACACACACACTCCTTCATGTGTAGTCCTAGTGTTTTCGGCACTTAACTTAACTTTAACTTTAACACACTCACGTGAAACCTGAAATCTCCTTTGAGCATGGAGCAGAGGTCTTCAGCCACGTCACACATACACGGGTGAAGCGTGGCCACCAGACGAGCGTAGAACGGCAGCAGATCCAGCCTGACACACACACACACACATCGATGCACAGCCACTCTTCAAATCTGAACGAGCACAGATGCTATGAATGCACACACACCTCTGTCTGGGCACCGTGAAAAGAGCTCGGACCAACTTCCTGCGGTTGGACTTGGTGTTCATGTTCATACAGAAGTCCATAGCAGCCTGAAAACACACAGGAACACGTTTGAACAGGAGAATAACAACACTAACACGAACACGGAGCTGTTTCGATGCTCAGTGTGTTAGAAGTCTTCACCTTGTCTATCAGGTCTCTGTTGATGCAGTTTGGGAGCTGCTGGATGAAGGCGTCCACGATGAGTTTGAGATGAGAGCCGGTGCTGGCCTCCTCGTCCTCCTGCTCTGTACACACACACACACACACACACACACACTTTGTCGGGCTGCTGGAAAGCTCCTGCACTTGCTCTTCACTGCCCTCTGCAGGTTGGGAGCAGTGTGTGTGACTCTGAAAGCATGCTCACCTTGCTCATCCAGTATCTTTTTGGCCAGTTCTTCACTCTCGGTCTCGTCGGCTGTGTCCAGATCCATCGGCTCATCGGTGATGTCCAGTGCTTCCAGCTCGATCTCCAGCTCCTCAGTGCTGTTTGCCTCTCGTCCCTCTGTCATCAACACAAACCAGTTCATAATCACACACTAAACTCAACTACAGACGTATAATGCTGAATCTGCATTCAGAGTAGTTTGGAGATTCTGAAGTTAAAGTTTTTTGCATTCTATTCGAGTGTGTAGATAGAACTTTTTAGTCTTTTTAAATAAATAAAAAAAAACTAAATGTACACAACATTAAAAAAAACGATATGTGAACAAATAAAAATGGCAAAAACACCCAAGAAAACAATAGCAAATTTTATTAACATTAAAATATAAACAGAAAATATAAAAATAAAAACATTCTAAATATTAATAAAAAAAGTATAATATAAAACTAATAAAAAATATAAAAAACTCAAACTTTAAAAAGTAAATTAAAATGGAAAACAAATTCTAAATATAAAAAATGAATTGTATAAAACTGATAAAAATGACAAAATCATAAATATTTTTGTCTAAAATTAAAATGGAAAAATAAAAACTAATTCAAAATATTAATGAAAACCGATAATAATAAAAAATTAATAAAGCTTTAGCTAAAATTAAAATGTAAAACTAATTCAAAATATTAATAAAAACTAATTGAATAAAAATGACAAAATCAAAGAAATTACTAAAACTGTCTAAAAATTGAAATGAAAAAATAAAAACGAACAAACAAAAAAATTAAAACGTGGAAAATGTGGGAATAAAAACAGATTTAAATTATTAATAAAAACTATTACACATATACAAATTATTTTAAAACGGCACTGCTAATAAAATTGCTAAAACTGAAATTAAATAAAAGCTAAATAGACAAAAAAGCTATAAAACTGATAAAGCAGAAAAACTGGAAACTACTAAAGAAGAAAATACAAAAAAATTTTTTTTATAATAAATAAAAATAAATAAAAGCTAATTTTAAATAATAATTATTAATAAACATTTTATACTAGCTTAAAGCTTATCAACACTTGAATACAGGTAGATTTCATAGAAATGTATAATTTTGAGCATAAAGGTGAGAAAATCACATTTTTATCAAAAACGACATCTGGATAACATTTATGCTTATGTGTCAAAGCATAAATCCAGTAAATCGCTTCTATAAACACCTCCAAAGCTTCTTGGATCAACATTTTAATCCGTAACATTACGTGGTTTTCATTTCTACGCTGTTTATGATCGCTTTATTTCTCATATGCATCTGTTTCTCCATCCTGTGTGTTTCTGTCCTCGTTCAGAAGATGTGTAACAGCGCCCCCCGGAGTATAACAGTGAAAACACAAAAAGCGTGAAAACGCGGGGAAAGAGTTAATGCTTCTACACTAGTTGAGCACCTTTGCTGGTCTGGCTGCTCTTCTCGTTGTCCTTGAAGAGGATCGCAGGGACAAACGCCTTCAGATCCACCATGTTCTCGTAGAAGTTACGAGCGTCCTCGTCCTCCCAGATCCCTCCTTCCAGATCATACTCTCCCGGTTTCCCCGGAGTGAAGATATCGATGCCCGGACCGTGCTCTGCCACACAGATCAACAACAAATCACACGCATGCCCAGACCAGATCTCACACAGGTGAAGCCGTGCCGACCGTCGCACCTTCCTGGATGGTCTTGTCCACAGGAAGTTCAGGCATGTTCTCGTCCAGCAGATCGGCCAGCGTTTGTGTGTTGGCCAGCAGCTTCTGATAGGACGTGGCGAACTCCTCGTACTGCTTGTGTCTGTCCTCGCTGAGCTCTCCTTTAGAGTGAAGGATACGCCTGCACAGAGACACAAAACAGTCGACCAAAAAACATCTGAATCTGCATCCAGTTGATGATTCAATGACTTCTCATTAAAGGAACAGTTCACACAAAAATATTACTTTTTTAACCCCTTTAAAATGACATCACTTCCTGGTGGTTTCAGTTTCATATTTACGGTAACATTACATTGCAGTATTTAAAATGTTATTTTTAAAACAGTAATTTCAGTAACAGCAGTTATGACAATTCTGAGCTTCATTACACAGTCTGTGATTTTATTTTAATCAGTATTTTATAAAATATATATTTTCATATTTCCTGTTTCGATTTTCAATTTAGTTCGGTTTTATATATATACATATATATACACACATATATATATATATTCTGTTGCATTTCCATTTGAAAGTTTTCGTCATTTTGTTGGGTGTTTTAGGCATTTTTATAGGTTTTATTAATATTTTGAAGTAGTTTAAGTATTTTTATTTTTTACCTATAGTTTAGACATATTTCTTTGTAGTTTTATTATATCTGATAATAATTGCAAACATAGAAAGTCGGGGGATGTGTTCGGAACACTGCACTGTATAATGTTTTTTAAAACTACTTCGCATTTTAAAATCAAAATTTGCATTGAAAAATACAATGCATGTGACAATATTTAAAATTGTGCATATGGCACAGAGTTAAAAAAAAATATTTAAAATGGATTAAAAAATTATTGTAAATAACATTTTATTTTTATTTTGCATTTTTAAACACAATTTTGCATTATAAATTAGTATATTGTATATGGCATTTTGTTTTAATATTTTGCACTTTTAATTCATATGATGCATATGACAGTTTTTATTGTTTTTTTAACTGCTATTTCATTTTTACTGTTTTCTTTTTTTTAATTGCACTGGAAAATTAAACTGTATGCAGCATACTTTATTATTATTATTATTATTATTTTACACATGGTTTTTTGTTTAAAAAATATTTTGCACTTTCATTTTAATTTTCAAAATTATAATAAAAAAAACATTGCAATCCATAAAACGTACAGTCTCTTAAAATATATATTTTTTTTTTCGAGCAATATTTTGCACGGAAAACTATTATACTGAATATAATTTTACTATTTGGCACCTGTGATAAAATTTTGCATTGAAAAACATTGCACTGTACACAGCATACTTTTTAATATTTTGCATCAAACTCTGCACTGAAAAATAGCATAATGTACACTGTTTATATAATATAGTTTAAGTATTACTTAATAGTTTTATAATTATTATATATATATTATTTTTTAAGTTTTACTCATTTTGTTTGACTGATTCTGTCATTTTATATAAGCTTTTAATATTTTGAAGCAGTTTTATTTTTCTATTTTCACTTCAATTAAAGTTTCCGTTTTTTTGTCATTTTTAAAATTTTTTTAACATGTCTACATTTTTATTTTATTTAAATTTTAGTTATTAATGTACATAAACTTAATAGTTTTTTTTATTATATACATATATATTAGACCGTCTCATATTATTTCTAACAGAGTTCATTGATTAAATGCATGACTTTGAAAATGCATTAAAATATTTTTATTAAAATCAAAGAAAGATGCCTGGTCTCTGACAGTAATTGAAGTATATCAGAAGTGAAATGTAAATGTAAATGCATATCTAGGAGCTGACCTGTTCTGTCTCTCGATGCTCTGCAGCTCTCGGTGGTCTTTCTTCAGGTGTTTGGTGAGCGAGGTGTAATATTCTCTCAGCAGGTTCTGGAACGGCTGCTGTTTCTCAGTATTTATGATCTGACTGGGAGGGAAGGTCGAGCCGAACTTCTCCACCGCGTTCTTGACCTTCCTCGGCTCCAGCCCGGCGATATCGTCTCCGCAGTGCTTGCAGAAGCTGATGATGACGGAGACGTGAGTGTGCGCGTCTCGGTCGGTGGCGATGATGTTCTTCAGCTGCTCGTAGATGAGCGACAGTCCTTCTTTATCCGTGAACAGCCCCACGATGGTGAGCTCGGCGATGAAGCGCAGGTCGGTCCGCAGCTTGCTCACGTTGGGCGCCTTCTCCTCCTTTCTGGCCTCGAAGTGTCTCTTCCAGGCGGCGAGGAGAAGCGGTGCGAAGTCGGCGTAGCGCTGGTGGAAGAGCGAGCAGAGGTGCACGGCGCAGCCCACGTCGGAGATCTTCAGCTTGGCCTCCACCATGGAGCTCACGGCTTCACCGATGTACTTGCTGAGGTTGAGCGAGTCGAAGTCCTGCGACAGCGAGCCGCGCTGCTGCTCCGTGAGCGTGCGGAGCTTCTTGACGAAGGCCGTGTTCTTCTTCAGGCTGGAGTCCAGGCGGCTGAAGAAAGCCTCCTCGGGACGCGTCTCCTGCACGCGCTGGTTCTTGGCTCGCAGCTCCTTCCTGCTGTGATGACGCTCCCACGCTTCCTGCTGCAGCTGCTCCGCCTCCTCCTTCTCCCTGATCACACACCAACAACAACCATCAGTGATACTTCAGCACCAATGAGGCGCTCTTATATTTCTATTCATAATATAAAGTAGTTTTTATTTTTCTGTGTTTTTGTCATTTTTGTCCGTTTCTGCTTTATTAATATGACTATCTTGTTGTTAATTTTTGTTAGTAATTTTCAATATTTTTTTTTTTTATGTTTTTTTATTTCATTACAGTTAATATATATTTTATTAAAAGTAATATATATTTTTTTTTATGGCTTTAGTTTTAGTTGTTAACTATAATAGCGCTGCAAAGCAAAACCACACATTTTGATTAAATAAGTTTTGTTTTTAGATTTTAAGTTTTATTTTCATTTTGTCATTTTTATCAATTTTTATTAACATGTCTATTTAATTTTAATATTTTCATATTTTAGTTTTTGTTATTCAGTACATCAAGGAAAATTAAATTAACTTTTTTGTTGTTTTTAAATGTTATTTTATTTCATTACAGTTAATATATATTTTATTTCAGGTAATAAAATGTTTTTTTTATGGCTTTAGTTTGTTAACTAAGCAAAACCACACATTTTGATTAAATAAAGTTTGTTTTTATATTTTGTTTAATTTTCGTTTTGTTAAAGTGTGTGTATTTTTTTTGTTTTTTGTCATATTTATCCGTTTTTGTTTTATTAATATGTCTTTTTAATTTTAATATTTTTCACATTTTAGTTTTTGTTATTCAGTACATCAAAGAAAATTAAATTAACATTTATTTAAGTTTTTAAATATTTTATTTCATTTCATTACAGATAATATATATTTTATTTCAAGTAATAAATATGTTTTTTAATGGCTTTAGTTTTAGTTAACTAAGCAAAACCACACATTTTGATAAAATAAGTTTTATTTTTATATTTTCTGTTTTATTTTCATTTTGTCAGGTTTTTTTTGTCATTTTTATCCATTTTTGTTTTATTAATATGTCTATTTTAGTTTTAATATTTTAGTGTTTGTTATTTAGTACATCAAGGAAAATGTAAAATTTTTTAACGTTTTTAAATATTTTATTTAATTATAGTTAATAAATATTTTATATATTTTTTTTATGGCTTTAGTTTAGCAAAACCACACATTTGAATGAAATTAGTTTTATTTTTATATTTTCAGTTTTATTTTAATTAAAGTGTTTGTGTTTTTTGTTTTTGTCATTTTTATTTTATCATTTGCCTATATAGCTGTAAAGAATCTAAAAAGACAAATGTAAAACTATGATATACATCAAAACATTTAGGAAAAAGTATAGAGAAAGTAGTGCTATATTGCCGAGCCTTCTCACTTGATCTGAGCAGCCTCTTCCTCTTTCTGTCGTTTAGCTTCCTCCTCCAGAAGCTTCTTCTCCTGCTCCTCCTGCTGTCTCTTCTCCTCCTCCTCTTTCTTCTTCTGCTCCTCCTCTGCCCTCTGCTTCTCCTCCTCTTTCTTCTTCCGCTCCTTCTCCTCCTTCTTCCTCTTGTCCTCCTCGGCCCGTCTCTTCTTCTCTTCGGCCGTCTTGGTGCTCATCTTGGTCTGGTCTTTGCTCTTGTCTCGGGGCGCAGCGGCCTGTCGCTCTGCGTCTCTGTCCTTGTTGCTGAAGGAGCCCGTCTCTCTCTCCTCCGTGTTGACGGACTTCTTTCGTTCAGCAGGCATACTGCTAGTGTTACAGCAAAACATGAAGAACAATAACAGTACACAAGAAACCGGATCTCATAATAATGGCAGACATAGAAAGTCAAGGGATGGCACACTGCAATTTATAATGTTTTTTATTGCTTTTTTTTTTTTTATAAAATTTCATACACGGCATCTAATTTTTTTTTACTGTTTTTGAAAAAAAAAAATTGCACTGAAATATTATATTATTATTTAGCACATTGCTGTCGGTTTAAATTTTTTTTTTTTTTTTTACTATCTCATCAAACATTTTTATATTTTGTTAAGCGCTTTTAATCAATATTTTGCATGCAAAACTATTATAATGAATACAATTTGATTATTTGGCACTTTTTACAATTTTTGCATATGGCATACTGTTTTAAAAAATGTTTTGCATTTTTTTAAATAATTGCATTGACAAAACATTATACTGTACAAAACATACTTTTCATATTCTGCACTGAAAAATAGTACCTTATACTGTATATGTGCGAGCATACTGTATATATACATACATAAATCTTTATAGCAGTCAAATTTTAATAGAATTTCGCATTGCATTGAACAATGTACCCTATACAGACTCCTGTTAAAAATACATTTTGAATTACATTTTTTTATACTGCATACAGTGTACATTTGTATATGTTTTGCACTTCTAATCTAATGTTGCATGGAAGGCTATTATTATTCCAATGCAGATATTATCCCAGTATGCTGTGGTTGCATACTGCACATGTGTTTATTTCACATGTTTATTTCATACACACAGGATTACTGACACGAGACACGCCCCCTCAAACACACCTGTCAATCAGCCGCCTCTGGTGTATGAGTAATTAAGGACTCAGTAACACTAGACTTTGCAGGAAGATGCGTTTTCAGGGAATACAGCTGATCGGATATACATGTGGGCCCAAATTCAGCCACATATCAACTTCCAAAAAAAAAAAAAAAAAACGAACGAAGAAGTAAATCAACCACATTAAACCAATCAGCAGCAGCTATGTTAATAAAAGTTGACTAAATAAACCAGATACATATTCCCTACGACGTAATATAATCTCACTATATAATATGCAGTTCATATACAACAGAAATTTGATCTTTTAATGAAGCGATTTCGTGTTTCAAATGAGTGTTTACGAATTAGCATTAGCCGTTAGCTGTTTGAGGCCGCTCGTATGAAATATCAACACATCTACGCCGCAAACAGACGGAAATGACAGCAACAAAGAGATTCTCGGTCAATCGTGTGAATACACTTGTGTTTTGAAATAAATCTCGGTCTTACCTCATGTGCTTGTGTTAATATTCATAAGTTTACTCCGTAAATGACGGCGCTTCATAGTTTTCAATATTAGGACCCTGAAGATGGCATCCATAGAGGTGCCTGATCAGAAATTATTGTTTTGACGACAGTTTAAAAAAAAAAAAGAATACATTTCAAATGATAAAATAAATACATATAACATGTACACATACCCTAAATTAAATGCATATCAGAATTCCAATGTTTAGCTTAAATCCATTTAATTAATTCGGCTTGCATGCAAGTTCATGTTATATGTTCATGTTCATCATCTGATATGAAAACCGAAATATTTTAATAGTGACATTATGCTCGAATATATATATATATATATATATATATATATATATATAAAGTTTCCAATAACTATTTTAATGCAGTAAAACTGATCTGTAACTGTAATGATATCCGTATCCTGTGGATGGCGCTGTTGAAACATGACAAACGCTTTGATGATTCCTGAGCCTGGATGCACTGGGTTTTGATCATTTGTTCATCATCATCATCATCATCACTGTCTCTTAAATGTGTCTTAACACTTTTACTAAGGCGGCAGAAGCTGAAATATAGCCTAAAGTGTTCAATAAAACACAGGTGAAATGAAAACTCCAGTGCTTTATTGTCTCATGTAAGGCTCGTTTAATAACTTTAATATCAGTCACATTCTCAGCATGTCTTTCTCCTGAACACAGATCTCAGCCGAGCAGGTTTAGATGTGCCACTGGGAATATTTCCAGGAGAAACACGGTCAAGGACGTGATAATGATTATATTAGGAGATGCATTATCTCAGGGGAATGACACCGGAGCTCATTCTGTATATAATGTGCCATCACCTGCACCAACAACACGTTTATGCAAAGACTGATCGGTCATTGTGAAGGTGAACTCATGCAAACATATTCATCTGACCGCAGTGTGATGAGAGAAGTCCAGTACGGTCAGTGCTTCTGCTTCAGGAACCTGGTTTTACATTTCCAGATAAAGCTTGTGTTCACAGCCATTTCATAGAAGAACCAGTTTTGGTTCCCTAAAGAATCTTTTAGTGATCAGTTCTCAAAAAAAGCACCATTTAAACAATGTAAAGAACATTTTACACTGTAAAAAATTTTTTTTTTCATATATATATATATATATATATATATATATATATTACATATATATTACATATATATATATATATATATATATATTATATTATATATATATATATATATATATATATATATTCATTATTTTATCATGTTCAAATATTTTATTTATGTAATATATATATATATATATATATATATATATATATATATATATATATATATATATAATATCCCTGTCCTGTCATGCATGCACATTAAATATCTTCACACAAACTCTTGAATATGAATATTAATAAAGAACATTTATTTTCAATTACAGTATAGGATCCTAATTGAAATTCGGCCGATGCTGCTCAAATTCATGGTCATTAGTTGTTCTTGGTCAAGATAAACCGGATGCATGACTCTTATATACTTATTTTAATAAATCTCTTTTGCATTAAATAATAAAGATATATAAAGCAGGTCAAGTTAAATATTATTGTACAAGTACATTTATTAGTTTCTTGTTTTATTTAGGCCTTAATAATAGGAATGAAATTATACAGTGCCTCACGTTTTATTAAAATAAAGGAAATAATTTATAAAACATGCAACGATTTCTTAATCAGTGTAAAGGACAGATGATGAATAACAAAGTAGTAAGTGACAAAAATGCATGCTGTTTTATTAAACGAATTAAAAAATATAGATAAGAAATTTATTTGTGACAAATAAAGGCCTACTATGTGAGAATAATGACTTCCACTTTTAATGCTCCGAAGTAAACCACCATTTCTTTAGGATAACATAACACATAATTCAAATAATTTAAATAATACTGCACACCTATTAAATGTGTCAAATCTAAAATATGGTGTAACTTCATCCGTACTAAACTTTCATCCGTGGATCTTCAATATTATAACTACAGTGTTTGTCTTTCTTCTTCCCAATCTGTTTGTGAAAATGTGTCTCAGAGGACGTTAATTCTCTGCAGGCCGCAGGTCTCCTCTGATGGCGGTATAGAGTCGTAGGAGTGTGTTGGCCCACAGCTCCCTCTGGTGGCCGGGGCTGGTGTGTGGCAGCTGTTGGGCGGTGTACACCATGGTGAGGACAGTGCGCTCGAAGTCGTCCATCCGGAGCGAGCCCCGCCGCAGCTCCAGCTGAGCACTGAGCCGCTGGATCTCAGAGAGGCTTCTGGGAAGCACGTCCTCACACAGGACCTCCAGAACCTCCAGCTTCCTCATGGACGCCAGCTCCTGATCGGAGATGTGGAGCGTCCCGTTCACCGCGTCCATGTACCCTCCTGACCACAACACCTGTGCAACAAACAAGACATTCACCTAAGATTCACCTCAGCTCTTTAGAGAAACATCAGTCATATTTTTATACCGTATTTTTCGGAATATAAGTCGCACTGGAATATAAGTTGCATTCATTTAGAATCAAGAACCAAGAGGTCACATTACCGTCTCCAGCCGCGAGAGGGCGCTCTATGTCTTCAGTGTAAACTACAGGAGAACTGAGCAGCATAGAGCGCCCTCTGGCGGCTGTAGACGGTAATGTTTTCTCTTGGTTCATGTCAAATTAATTTTGATAAATAAGTCGCACCTGACTATAAGTCGCAGAACCAGCAAAACTATGAAAAAAAGTCGGACTTAGAGTCCGGAAAATAGGGTAATTATATTTTTATTATTAATATCATTTTTTGCATCCATGTTCATTTTAGTTAAGCTTTTAGCATTTAAAAAATATATTTGTGTGTCTGTAAATCTTTTTTTTTTTTTTTTTTTTTAGTTATTTTACTACATCAGTTAAACCAAATGGAAATCAGGAATTTTCCATTGGAAACTAGCTTTTGTTTTGATTTACTTAACTATAACCAGCTGAAATCAAACATTTTCTAATATTTTATTTTATTAAGTTAACGTTTATTTTATTTTGAAGTAACACTTTTTTATGGTTAACCGTAATAACCCTGATCTCTAGCAGAAGCATGTGAGACAATGTACAAAGTCTGACAGAAACATTCAGTTTCTCTCTGGAATCAGATCATTCTACAGAAGTTGGTGTGTTATAAATGCTGTTTAATGTGTGTAAGACTCGTTTGATCTCATCTGTGTCTCTGAGAGGGTTTGTTCAGCGTGGGCCGCACCTCGTACAGAAGCCTGGCGTCCTCCGCTGATTTCTGAAACGTGGGGTTGAGCAACGCTGGCGTCCCTCGCTTCACTCTGGAGGCTGATGGGAACAGAGCTGGGAGACAGAGAGGATCATGGGTAATGTGTTACGTGACTGATCACACACATCAAATCCAGCTCTTTCGGTCAACTGGTTTCAATTCTCTTCAGTGATTCACTTCAGCAGAGCACAATTAGATTCTCAGACTAAAGCGAACGGTGATGTTTGAGATCGACAGTTTAATGTAAAACAGCCAGAACTTTACCGTGAAAAATACAGTAAAATAAAGCTTTAAAAAATTGTTTTTTAAAACTTTATGATATACTGACACTAAAATAAAGCAATAAACATTAGCATGAAATGTAATATAAAATGTATATTAAGAACTAAGAAGAAATATGGTCACTGCAAGCATCAAATGTGATTCTGCTAATGTTATTTTAACTTTAAATGATGACTTATTCTTTCCCAGCTAACAAAAATCTGTTCTAAGAACTTTTTGTTAAAAATAAGTTTTTCACTGAATGTTCCGTGAAAGTTTTCTCTTGTTTATGCGAAGGCAACATTCCATTGAAACATTGTTGCGAACATTTTTGGAACGTTGCGTTTGAACGTTCTGTGAATGTATCGTTCAGCTAAAACGTTTCAGGAAAACGTTCCGTGAACAATGTATAGATGATGATGTTGTGCTAATGTTTTGAGAACATTGTAGATTAATTTCAGTGTTTGGCAGAAAATGACAGTTTTAATGTAAAAAAAAAAAGATGCAATTAAAAAAAAAATAATAATAATAATTTTGAGTCTATATTGTTTTCTTGCAATTCCGAGATTATATCTCACAACTCTGGTAAAGAAAAATCAACTCGTCTATAAGATTTCGATTTAACTGAATCGTTTACAGATATTGTGCGGCACAACTGTGTTCAAGTCATCACGTTTGTTTTCTTTGCGCACAAAAAGTATTCTCGTAGCTCCACAACATCACGCTCGCATTGACTTCTTTAACGATGTCCTTAAGAAGTTTCTGGACCTCGAATGTTTCAGTTGTGTCACTGTTTCTGTTTCAGGGTCAGAGAGCTCTCGGATTTCATCACAAATATCTTCATTTGTGTTGTGAAGATAGCTCTTTTTGGGTGAACTACTCTTTTAAAAACCCAGAAAACTTTTTAGAATTGTAATCTAATAAAGAAATAATAAAAAAAGGGTTGTTGAGAGGCATAAAGTGAATCTGAAAGGCCTTAAAGAGCCAATTAAGTATTTTAGTTGAATGTTTCTGCATTGATTTCACAGTAAAACACACTCACAGTCCGAATCATTAGCACTTTGTTTTAATTAAAGAACATTTTTTACATCTTTGTAAGAGTCTGTAGTTATAAAAAAACAGTGAAACCTCCCAAAAATACACTTGACTTTTTTTTTCTTGGCAACTATCTAAAATAAAAATAACATTTAAGCCAAAGTTGTTCTTTTCTAAGTGCTTTGAGTGTTATTTAACCATAATAACTCTGGTTTGGAAGCCTGTATAAAACAATTACATTACAATTACTTTGTTTCTTACAATATTCTCAGAACTAGTTTAAATCTCACTATTTTAATTTAACATAAAAAGTTAAATGCTGTTTTTTTAAAATCCCACAAGTCTCACACTTTTTCCGTGCAATTGTGAGTTTATATCTAACAAGTCAAATTTTTGAGATGTGCAAAAAAAGTCAGAATTGTGAGATTAAGAAGTGGAATTGTCTTCCAAAGTCTGGAGAACACATATTCAGTTCTAATGAAATATGAGCTCGTGACGAATACAGATGTTTCTCAACTCTGTTGGCACAGGCTATATGTATCCACAAAACTAATTTGAAGCGTTTAAGCAGAAGTGTGTAGATCTCTAAGTGTGTGATGAGATGTAACGTGGTGTAAGTGTCTCCTGCTGTACCTTTCCTCCAGTGCAGAGACGCAGTGATGGACATCTGACACATCAGCGCAGACACAGACACAATCCAGAGAGCTGTCATCCTGTTTCTCCTCTTCAGTCCGGCCGAGGGACTCCGCTGTCAACAAACAGAAGCTCACAGACCACAGAGAGAGAGAGAGAGAGAGAGAGAGAGAGAGAGACAAGGGGAGAGAGAGAGAGTATGGCCCCATTAGTCTCGTGTTTCCCTCTTCCTTTAACATAATACCTGTTTCTCCTCCCTCTATGACGGGCTGGAATGTGTGTGTGTGTGTGTGTGTGTGTTTCATCTGGAGATCATCAAAAGACAATCTGCCTGTTTTTCTCACCAAATTCATCAGAACCAGCTTTCTGTGGTATCCAGATCAGCCATGTTATATATGGGGTGTTAACAGGAAATAAAATAAAACATATAAAAATAGATTTTTTTTTTAGTATAACCCAGGCCTATATTAACTTATTTTATTCCTGTTTGTTGCCAAGACCACATTTTTCATTTTTGTTCTGTTTAACTTTAAATAACTAAAACTGAAATAAATAAATTAATAAATAAAACAAAAAAATAAATTACAATTTTAAATTTAAATGTAAAATTAATAAATAAGATTTTAATTTGATCAGAAATACCAGTTACTAGTCGCTTGCTAAACATGCTAGAAACATGCTTGTAACATGCCAATCGTGCTAGAAACATGCTAGCAACTTGCTAGTAACTAGCTAATTATGTTAACGACATGCTAGTAACATCCTAATCATGCTAGAAACATGCTAGTCATTTTATAATCATGCTAGCGACATACTAGTTACTTGCTAATCATGCTAGAAACATGCTAGCAACATGCGAAAATTCAGGCTTTTACAACATCGTTAAAATTTCAGGCTAACCTTTCTCAGGCCAACCTAAAGTTTATCAACCTAAAGTATATATATATATATATATATATATATATATATATATATATATATATATATATATATAAGGCAAATTTAAAATATTACTAAATAATAATAATAGTATTAAGCCTAATAGTATATCTGGGATTATAAACCCCAGCTATTATAAACCCAAAGTATTAAAGCTATTCTTTAATCCATGTAAAATAACAATAATAGTAATAATAACTCTACTCCAAAGATAATTAGTAGATAATGAAGTTTAATTTACGCATAATTTTTCCCTTTGAGGTTGCCTCAAATGAAAAGTTTTTTATTTGTCACCAGGATTTATCCACACACACACTGCTTCACATAAATCATCTAGAGGGGATGCAATGTTTTTAGGATATTTAACATCAGCGTCCAGTGCTGCGTGAAAACAGTCTCAGTGTTCAGGAATTCAGAGACTGTTGTTCCAGCAAACGCTGTTTTCACTGGCGACGGACTGCAGGAGAATCTGAGGTTCAGACAGAGTCCAGCAACAGATGCATCTCAAACTTCACCACATGTTCACACGCTGCATCTCGGGGACACTTAGAGACGTGTAACTGTTTGTAAATAAAGGTGCAGAAACATCATTTACAATCAAAACAAAAGCAAGTTTGATGTAGATGTAGAGCTGAAGATGAAGAAAAGCAGTATTGTGTTTGTTAGTGGATGATGTTGCTGTTTAAAGCTATTCTTTACACCTGTGTGAAGCCACTAAACATCACCGTTGGCCTTCCAAAGACTTAAAAAAAAAATCTAAATAAACTTTTTCAGCTTAGAACCTTTTTGTGCAATGGAAAGTTTCAATGGATGTATTTCATTAGAAAATGAAAATGTGCTGAAATGCTCTTACTCTCAGTCTCATCCCAGAGTCGTTTCTTCGTCAGATTTGTAGAAATGCAGCATTGCATCAGTATCTCAGCAATGGATGCTCTACAGTGGATGGGTGCCGTCAGAATGAGAGTCCAACCATTACACATGAGTCCACAGGAAAATATGAGCACTCTTTATTATCCATCTAAGATGGCTCAATTAATTAATTTCAATAAATGTCAATGTTTCTAGAATTCATCAATCATGAAACAAATTGAATTTCAGCTCTAAAAAAATTGCTCTTCGGGAGACAACTGTCTTTAATATTCAGCTCAACTATCGATTCAGTTTATTGCAGGAAGTGTCAATTATGCGAAACTAATAAATTATGAAAGAAATTTAATTTACCGGCTCTTCAGAGGACAATAGAGTCCTTATCCAGATTCAATTCTCCCCAACAACAGTGTCAATGTTTAGAAGCGAATTTAATTTCAGTTCTAAAGCATCTTTTGAGCTCAATTCAGTTCAATGTTGATTCAGTTTGGATCAATAATACCAATGTTGCGAAATTGATCAATTATGAAAATTTCACTTTTAAAATCAGATCTACAGAAGAGAGCTGTGTTGTTATTCAGATCAGTTCAGTTTTAATGTTGATTCAGTTCAGTTCAATAACTCTCAAACTTATTAGAATCTTAATAGAAGACAATAGAGTCATTATTCAGCTCAGTTTAGTTCAAAACAGTTGAATAAGAGTGTCAATGGTATAAAGTTCAATCATTGAGATCAACTCAATTTCAGCTGTAAACCAGCTCTATAGAAACTAACAGAGTCGTTAATTCAGTTCTGTTGATTCAGTTCAGTTCAATAACTCTCAAGGCTATAAACAAATTAAGTGCTGCAACAAATAAGTCAACTGTTTTCACACAACAGATCATCTGATGAGACATCTTTGACTTTGTGATCTTGGTCAATCCGAGCACAGTTATGGAGGTTAGGGTTAGGGTTTAGATCTCTTCCGAAACTCGAGAGGAGACACACGAGATCTCGGGAGAATCGTCTGATCTCAGTTGAATCCACGAGCACCTGATGTGTGTTTTTGAGACCCATTGGTGTCGCTACAGGAGCGTGTTTCTGTCTATTAATGCGGGACTCTCTTCTTCAGAGAATACTTTAAGTTGTTATTTGGGTTTGAATCCAGGTGGGCGCTCTTCTGAGCCTCTTGAAGTAATTGCTGCCGTGAACCTCAGATATGTAAATGTCCTGCGATTGTTGGCTTTGTGTCTCTGAATAGCTGTAATTGCTGCTCCGTGATGTTGTGTATAAAAGCACCGGTTTATCTGCTTTTAAACCCAGTAAAAGAGCGCGATGGAGAACCACGTCTAAGACACCAGCCCTGCATACGGTAAATCACCTGTCTGTCAAATACAATCTGATCCACAGACACGGCTTTTCAAAGCAGGTTCTCTTAAAGTTCTGTTTTTTTCAGTAACATTAATAGAATATTTGTTCAGAGTTTTCTGGTCTTTAATAATGTTCTCAAAACATTATTTACACATCATTCATGGATATTTTTAAACATTTTAGTTGGACGTTCATACAGACAGTGTTTACTTTACTGTACACTTTATAATGCATTCGCTTTATTTATTTGTTTTATTACTTTCTGAAAACAATGAAAGTAATGAACTGGAATCCAAGCATGAAGAAGTAAACTTAAAATTTGCTCAAAAATGTGACATGTGTACAACTTCAGGTTATTTAAAAAGTATATGAAGTAATGATCACTTTAAGTACACAGCTAAAAAATATTCATAAAATATATTTTAGTGAAGTGCACATAAATATAATAAAAAATTATTTAGTAAAATATATTTTTAGAAAATGTACGAAATTAGAATTGTTTTAAAATGTGTTAAAAGTTGTATTGTAAAATAGGCATGATGCTAATATACTTTAGATATATTTAAAGATTTGCAGTGTGCTATTAAAACAGGGAATATATTACAAATATAATAAAGTATAGTTGTTTTTTTTTCACTTGGATAACGTTTTTTTAAATGTAACAATGTTAAATGTTACAACTTGTTTCAAAATGTTCAGAACTTCCAAAAGTAACATTCTCGTGACGTTTGCAAAATTATAATTTACATTTTTTACTTAATATTCACAAAAAAACCCAAGAAATTACATTTTTAAAACATTTTAAAAACTGGACGTTCTAAAATAATGTTATTATATATTTATATATATATAAAACATTAGATAAACATCAAAGTCAAATGTTTCATGAAAAAAAGAAAAAACATTCCAAGATTGATGAACTTTTTAAGAGCGTTATTAAAGACCAGATAACTGTGAACAAACTTACTATTAACATTACTGGAAGAACTTTTGTTCATTATTTTAGAGGACTTTGTTTTATAGTCTCTAAATTCATTTTTATGGCATATGTCTTGTACTTTATTTTATTCCTTGTTTGCTTAGTTTGTTCTTTTTACTACCATTATTGCCACCTTATTATGTTTCCGTTTTGTTTTCTGCTTTTTAAAAATTGAAAGAGTATGTCCCAATAGCATCCTATATCCTCTAAACTATGTGCACAGTGAAGCTTAAGGATGTGAACTGGGACACCGAGTGAAAAACAGAAGCTTCTAAATAGTGTTTCTCAGTGGAAGAGTCAACATCAACACACACACACACAC
Source organism: Carassius gibelio (assembly GCF_023724105.1). NCBI lineage: Eukaryota > Metazoa > Chordata > Actinopteri > Cypriniformes > Cyprinidae > Carassius > Carassius gibelio. The sequence continues at coordinate 35,354,044 of NC_068374.1, read as the reverse complement.
ACACACTCGTCCAGCACCAGCGAGGGCCCAGATGAGATAAATAAACACAAACTCGAGAATGCGAGGAGAGATTCTGGATCACCTGGGGTCACAGATACGTGATGATGATGATGATGATGATGCTGATGCTGGTGAAGGCTGGACTGCTGTTCTGTTCTCTGGGTTTCTCCCACAGTCTCTGAATAACGGCTCAGGGACCGAATGGCCATGAATCACAGCAATGAAACTCTGAGACAGAACAAAGAGAGAGTGTGCAGGGAAAACAGAGCTCTCCGGAGATAAAAGTGCAGTAATCAGATGAAAAATCGTATCAAATTAAATAATTCAGTGCACTATAAAACACACTGTAATGTTCAGCACTCAAACCGTCCTCTCCGGGACAAAAATGCATTTATTGAAACTAGACTGAGAGCTGCTAAGTTGAAGAATTGAAAGGTTTGTAACATCAACTAGACTGATCATGTAAAAAATCTGGCCTTTAATAACGTTCTGATAATATTAGAACAAAAACATTATTTTCATGTCATTATCATTCATGGAATGTTTTTCCCTGAAACATTTTAGTTAGATGTTCATCAAGTGTTTTTTAAATGTTACTTTTGTTTCGGAACGTTCGGAGAACATGACATTCTGTTAAATGATCAAATGGAATGTTCCTTTATCATTCGAAAAAAATGGGACATTTTGAATGTTCCGAGAAGTAACATTTAAATATAACGGCTGTGTCAGCAAAAGGGTCTTAAACTTTATATTTGTTAAGTGAGAAAGAGGATATTTACAGTATTTTTTTCCATACTTTGGAAGTCTTTGGCTACCAGCAGCTGTTTGGTCACTAACTTCCTTTAAAATATCTTCTCATCCAATCATTTTAAACTATAGCAACTATTAAATGTTGAGTTAGCTAACGGCTTCATCTTGCATTGTGTTAGTTTAACAAAACTACCTGCTTAAGTCAATTAGATATTCATATAGGCAACTTGTGGACTGGTTTTGACCTTTCCAATATGGCCGCTAACAGTGCATCTACCTATACATACATGACTCTGGAGCAAAGTCTTCTGAAAATCTTCTGAAATCTGAATGAATACGCTTTCCATTGATGTATGGTTTATTAGGATCAGACAATGTGTAGCTTAGATACAACTATGTGAAAATCTGGAATCTGAGGGTGTGCAAAAATATTGAAAGTATCGCTTTTGTGCTTCAGAGTCACGTATGATTGGAACAGCTAGAGCGTGTGTAAACTATACTACTGTATAGCAGCTAAAATCAACCGATGCTTCTTGCTTCTAACAATAAAACAAAACCTTGAGAAGTGAAGCTCAGGAAAGTAAACTTGACTCTGTATGTGTGGTCAAACATGAGCTCATACAGTAAACACTGCACTGACTGACAGCACATTAACTTCACCGCATCTGCAGAGACACACGCACGCACGTGGGATAATCGCACTAATGGAAATATGTTTTGGACAGCCACGCTTTCCCACAGACTGGAGTAAATGCACCGAGTGTGATTGGAGCGAGGTGACGGTCGTCCAGAGAGAGCGCCTGACAGCTTAATTGCAGGAGCGCGCGCTCGAAGGCAATTAAACTCAGCGAGACGGAGACAGAAAGCGCACGAAATGGGACGTGGTTAAGACTCAATTCAGCACTGCTGATGAAACATCATCAAATTCTCCGAAACATTAGAGCAAACATGAGATGAATGCTGATTATTCGTGTCAGATGAAACGTTGGATGCATGCCGGTGCTGTTTAAAGAGGTCATGTGATGTGATTACATTTTTTCTTTCTTGTTGGAGTGTGACAAGCTCTTAGTTCATGAAGAAGATTGCAAAGACTCAAACCCAAAGAGATATTCTTTATGTAAGTTAAGACCCTGCCACGCCCCCTAAAACACCTCGTTTAGACACGCCCCCACATCTCTACATCACTATGTGGAAATATTTGCATAATGCCGCCCAAATGTTCACATATATGTTCATGTATATTTAACATTTTTGGGATTTTTACATTTTGTAAATTTTGGCACGCTCCATTAAATTCACTTTACACATTTGTTTCATTATATTATTACTTTTTAATATTAACCTAAATAATATATTTCTATATTATACAATTATACATTGCTTGTATATGTTATTTTAATAATGCATTTCACTGAAATTCATTTATACATATGAATATTATTTCAATTATATTTTATATACACAGTTGTGCTCATAAGTTTACATACCCCTTGAAGAATATGCAAAATGTTAATAATTTTAACAAAATAAGTTGGCCCCTTGAAAATGGCATGTTATTTATTATTTAGTAGTATCTTGAAAAAGTGGATCATCCAGGAAATGACACACAGTATTAATATTTAAGGGTATGTAAACTTTTGAACCGGATCATGTTTATAAATCCAGCTATTATTTTGTCTTGTGGAGTATATACGAATGTCTGTAATGTTTAAAAAAGCTTATTCAAGACAGTACTTAATAAAAAATAACATGCAATTTTCATGATTTTTCTTATTTTGTTAAAATTATTAACATTTTGCATATTCTTCAAGGGGTATGTAAACTTATGAAAATATTTTAGACAGCATGCATTGATAAATATGTGTTGTTGTTGTTTTTATTTATTTATTTCCAATTTAAAGTCTAAAGGTAAGAGTTCTTGGATCAGATTAAAGTCTCCCGCTGTTCCTACAGCAGAGAATGAAGACGCTCTCGCAGAAAACAAATTGACTGCACTCGGAGAGGATGTTTATCTGATCAAACACGAGCCTTTATTAGCAGAGAGGCTGAAAACAGCACAAGTCAGTGGCGCATTAAACTGCTTTCCATTATTAATTCAGATGAAGAGAGCTCTAAACGCAGACAAACAGCAGAAACAGAGACGGATGAAACCGGATTCTTCATACTGTATGCTGAAGGAATCCACACAGCTCATGAATACAGGGGCACTCGAAAGTTTGGGCACCCCTTGCAGAATCTGTGAAAATGTGAATAATTTTAACAAAATAAGAGAGATCATACTAAATGCATGTTATTTTTTATTTAGTACTCTCAGTGCTCACAGATTCTGCAGGGGGTTCCCAAACTTTCGAATGCCACTGTACTCAATGAGGGAGTTTCTGATTGACAGCCTGTTACTTAGCAACACGCTCAAACATTCTAAGAGTGACATCACTGCGCTGGTTCTTTCCCAGCTAACAGGAAACATTCTCACAACTCTCACTAATGATTTTTAATAGTTATATAAACGTCAGGACAAACAACTTTCTTAAAGTGGACTTATGGAACATTATGCCTTATAAATATTTGATATACATTAATTAAGACTCAAATCTGTAGTCTTTCATGTCCAGAAACAGGTCATGTAGAGAATAAAGCTGCACATAAACAGTCTAATTAATTAACGCAAGGGTCTGAAAGCAGGTCAAAAATGATTTTACATCTGTTTTTGCTTCTATAAGTGAACTTCAGCTGGGAAAAAGTCAAATATGACCTCTCGAAACTCACTCGTCTGTTATAAAAGTGCATGTATTTGGAATATTTAATCTCTTTTCTTCTCTCGGTACAGCTGTGAAGGTTTTCTTGAGCCTCGGGGAAACACGTGAAGCATGAACGCAAAGCGCCAGTCTGGATCTCGCACAACATTCATCAGGAGAAGCCAAGGAGCATCTCTGACCCTCACAAACTTCCCAAACCAAGCTCAGACGGCGTATTAGCGGCTGATCTCTAAAGACGGATCTGAAGAAAGGCCAGACAGCTTTATGAAGCCAAGCTTGTAGTGGCTTTAGCTGCGCTCCTGTATTTCTGTGTCGCTCCTTCAATGTTTTATGAGATTTATTTGCCCCGTTTTATCAGCTGGTGAAACTCCAATGGCTTAGAAAAGCACAATAATACCTCAGAAATAAAAATTCAGCTGAACTCTCACCTGAACATGAAAATATGAGGCATATAAACCAAGTGAAAACAACAACATGGAGTTGTGCCTTTGGCTCCCAAAAGATTTTCAATGGAAAAACACTGATTTAATCTGGGTTTCCAAGAAGCTTCCAGTGAAACCAAAAGCATCTGAAGGATGCATTTTTAGGTCCAAGGATGGTGTTTCCAGACTATTAGCACAGGATGAGAAAGCGTGCCGGGGAGATTATTCACATTTCTGGGATCAGGTGTGAGTTTTTACATCATGTTCAAACTGTTATTCCTTCAGTCAAGCAGATCCTCCTTAAAAACACACAGATCTCGAGACGGCCGGCTGCGTTCTGTCAGATTACTGTCACGATTACAAGAGAATCCTCAAAAAGCCCATTAAGAAGTTCTTAGGAATGTCTCGTTCTCGAAAAAAATCATATTTATAGCATTTGGAACAAACAATTAGATTTAATAATAAAAACTCATATTACATCATATTTCTTCTATATCATATTCTTACAGCTTGAATATATATATATATATATAATATATATTTGATTCTAGTTCAAGGTTTAGCATCTTTAGTATTTGAGTATTTTTTTAGAATTTTTAAAAATGTATTTGAATTTATTTCATTTTAATTATTGTAGTGATATGAATTAAACTAAATTAGAAATGTTGTAAATCATTTTTGGAGATATAATTCAAGATTTAAAAAAAATGATTTTAGATTTTAGTTAACTATATATTTTTTTTATTAAAAAATATATATTTTTATTAACATTAATACATTGGGATTTTCAATAAAAAAATAATTTAAATACTAAAATATTAAATAATATAAAAATTAATAATAACTAAGTTAAAAATAAAAATAATTAAAATAAAGTATTTTGATATTTTGAAGCATCTTTTAAGACACAAACATGAGCATTGACTTCTCTCTGCTGTCATTTCCCGTTTCATAGTTTTCTTTGGAAATAAACAAAGCCTTTCACTAGATTCATTTAAACCAGTAATCTACCATAAAACCCACACTCAAATAGTATATACTATAAGTTTTAAATATTAATAATGTTCTAAAGCAAAACCCTGTTTTCAAATGCATAAATGATTACCCCAAAATATTCAAAAATACATTGTTTAGCTTCCTAATTTTTTGTTCTTTGTTACCATCCCTGGACTTCTGGTACTAGTTGTGTATGAATGTGCACAGCAAAAGAGGGAAGTAAACAAACTAATGCAAACGACTTTTAACAGATGCAGAAAAAACAGAAGTTCAGAAGTGCTGGGAAATGTCAGATGTGACCGAGACTCATAAATATTAGTCACAGGCCAGCGCCTTTCCCTTCAGAGAGAGAGAGAGAGAGAGAGAGAGAGAGAGAGAGAGAGAGAGACAGAGAGAGAGAGAGAGAGAGAGAGAGAGAGACAGAGAGAGAGAGAGAGAGAGAGAGAGAGAGAGAGAGAGAGAGAGAGACATGTAATTAATCACAAAGCCTATCTCAGCCCCCAATAACAAAACTTTACTTCTTCCATTAAACTGCTCTCACTCTGGGGTATCTTCCTGTCATATCCGCTCAGATAAGCCCGTGTGTGTGTGTGTGTGTGTGTGTGTGTTTCTCTCAGGTTTACTAGCAGAGCTCCAGAGGTCTCCTGTATCTGATATCGCAGTGGAACTGCACCTGCTCATGGATGTTATCGGTGACTTTGGCAAGCCGTGCGACACAAAATTCATCCACAGAGGCGAAGAAGTGAAGAAACCGCGGCCAGAGGAGGCGAGGAGCTGCAGAGATGACATTTCTCCAACAAACGGACCCAGAACAACCGCGGTCAGAGCCAGAAATGGACACTTTCATTAATATCATGTCACTCAAAACCTGAATTACTCACTTTTTCCCGAAGAACACAAAAGGAGACGTTTAGGAGAATGTTCATGCTGCTCTTTTCCATTCAAAACATATCTAGTCTAGTCTAACATATTTGCTTATTGACAGACAGATAATAATATAAAAAATAGTATTTGCAGATGATTTTACCTTCATTTGAACTGACACGCTTGGAATTGACGATCAGGTTAAGTGCATTGCATTGTGGGATACAGTATTATAGTTTTAGATTGTAAAATTAAGTTTTTATTTTGTTTTCTGTTTAGTTTTAAAGTTTCAGTAATTTTGTTAATGTTTTTAGAGTCTAAATAAATTTGAGTTTTCGTTGTTGTAGTTTCATCATTAATTAATTATACATTGGCGACTAGCTAAAATAAAATATTTTTTTAAAATTAATTGTGGTTTTAGGTTTATTTCCCCCATGCACGGAATAAAATAAAGGTAATTAAAGCTTTTTATCTCATAAAAGTTGCGATTATACTTTTTTAAATTTATAGTTTTTTTAGAATTGCATGAAAACTCATAATCATGAGAAAAAAACTGAATTATGAAATAATAGGTTGCAATTACATTTCATTTCAGAACTGCCAGTTTATATCTCGCGATTCTGATTTTATATCTCATTTATGACCTTTATATATATATATTTTTCATTCTTTTTTTATTACGAGAAAAGTCATTATTGTCTCATTGTCTCTCTTCTCAGGCAAGAAGAGTGTGTGATCCAAACCCAGTGAGCCACAACATTTTCAGGCCTAATCACCTCTTCTTTTACACAAAGACACCTTGTTTTGCCCAAATTAGAACTGAAGCACAATTAGACCTCGCAGCATCTCACTAGGGTCAGAATCAGACAGGTGCAGAAGGTTCCCCGTGTGCTCCAGACACTAATCATCAGGTCTCTTCAGCGAGCCGCTCATGGAGCCAGAGGGTCTCATTAGCCGAGAGACATCCTGGCATCGTGTTATATTTTAAGGAAGCCAATTGGGGAGTGATGAAGAGCTCAGTGGCGCCTCCTCATCACAGCAATAAACAAGATGCCATAAGAAGTTGTTAGTGCACACAACAAAAGATCAGTGCATTAAAAACGTCTGGGCGAGTGAAATGCAGCTCCATCAGTATGGTAATGCAGCAGCTCCTTTATAAAAGAATCAATTCTCAGTTACTGTCCCGGTGCAGGACTGCGAGGGCCAATATTATCTCATCTGTTCATTTATCATGGGCTCTGTAACGCTGGGCTGTCAGGCATGTTTTACCCAGCAATCACAGTTTCCAGCTTCACTTCTCAGCTCTCTAACTTCAGATCGAGCCGTAAAACCCCACAATAATGCCATACTGGGATTACAGAGAAGACAACATCTGAAGCGTCCAGGGATATTCTGCATTAAATCAGGAGGAGATTAGAAGGGTAATGTGTTAGCTTTTCTACCGTCTTAGAAATAAAGTTTTTTTTTTTGCATTGTTGGTTCCATGAAGAACCTTTCCAGTCCACAATAGTGGACAAATATGGAAGCTTTTAGGAATTGCTTTTATAAAACAGTTATTCCATATATATAATAACGTTTCACAAAATAAAACCGAACAAATAACGTGTAATGATATTAATAAAAAAACTATTCTTCCACCAAACAATGTAACTCCTCAGAAACAGTTGTTGTTTGCAACAAACCGGTTGCCGAGCAACACACAAACATAAACAAAGGTGTATGTTACTTTGTAGTTATTTAAAACAGCTTGGAATGCGGCTCAGCCAATCAGAATCAAGGAGCGGAACTATTGCTCACTGAAAGGTTCTTCAATGGGATTGAAGGTTTTTCTATTGAACCTTTGTTTTTGAGAGTGTAATGTGATTCTACAGAACATCTAGCAGGTCTGAGAAGACTGAAATAAAGACAAGATATTGCATGCATCTCTATCTGACAGCCGAGGGACTTTTCTGTCTGGATCCCTCGTATTAATTATCTCAAACTCAATAAATGCACCTTCTTGCAGGTTTCCCTGAACATATGTCGCTCTGACAGCAGAAGATTGTTGTTTCCATCTCAGATGGTTTCTGAGAACAGCATCAAGGCTAGCGATGCTCCAGCAGGCCCACTTCCTCTACAGCCGCCAAACTATTTAGAGACTCACCATTCCAGCGAAAACAAGCAAAGATCCAAGACTTCACTTCCTAGGCCTCTTCCAGGATTTGCTGCATCGCAGCTCCAAAAGTCCTCCCAATCTGTAGCTCTGCTCCAAAACCTAGTCAACTCCTGTGCTGTCTACATAGGCAGCGCCCTTCTAAGGCAGCACAACAACTGAGAGGAAACACAGAAAGTGTCTTAGAACTGGTAAATGTTCTTCCATGTTCATCTTCTGGTGATAAAAAACTATCAATCAGAAGGCATGCAATAAATGGTGTGCAATAGATGAGTTATACTATTTAGATCAGCTTTGTCGCTGTAGTGCACCTGTGCCGCCTTAAAATCCTGCCTACCTAGGCAGCCAACTAGGTTTTGGAGCAGATGCACATCTGTGTGTCAGTGAGTGAGAGGATCAGTGTGAAGCAGAGCGCCGTCCGCCCCCTCAGCTCATTACCCAGAATGCAGCAGTGCTCCTCTACATACAGGCAGCAGTGATAAATCCTCTTTTATTTGCAATTAAACTCCCCTTAATAGCAGTCCAGCGAACATCGATTTCCCAGCGAATGAGGAGGACGGACTCTGATCGGGAGGAAAGAGGGAAATTTCACAGCATGTTTCCTTCGGATCTACTTAAGAAACACACACACACACACACATACACACACACACACACACACACACACACACACACACACACACACACACACACACACACACACACACACACACACACACACACACAGTTCTCTCTAATATGACTACAAACTTGATATTTGCTCGGCCTGTTTTCTTGACTTTTTCTGAATCCTTGTTAAAAAGGAACCAAAACAACACACACGTTTAATTTAAGTCAACTACTGAAATAAAAAAATTGGTGTAAGATTTATTTTGAAACCACTCTCACTCAAGAACAAATGAGTAAAGAAACAGCAATACTGTCTGGACGGATTCTGCATTCTGATTGGTCAGATCACCTGTCAATCAAATAATAATAACGTGAAACATAAAAGTATAAAGACAGAAATAGTATTTCATTCTAGGTACTCCAATAATAATTGAATAAACCGAAAAAATAAAAAAATTAATCATTTGATTGCAATATTTTATCAAGTCATGGAGTTAAAAGATAATATGATTTTTTTTTCAAAATATCAAGGATATCTGAAACACTATGGTATTCAAATATGGTAATCATTCTGTACCATGTAATTACCGCGGTACATAATAATTGCGAATACAGATAACAATAATCAAGGTGATTTGGATTTGATCCTTCATTAAGCACAATTTCAGGGTTGCTGATCACGAGCCGTCGTTCTGTGTGGAGTTCTGTAAGGCAACCGTAATGAGACAGACAGGAAGTGACCGTGCACGCGCTAATTAGCACAGCGGGCGATTCTAGCAGTGATGCAAGCTCTCGAGATTAATCTGAATTGGGTCTGGAACATGAGCGTATGGCACAGTATAGGCTTTTAATTCTTCAAAAGTGAGATAAGATGGGAAATAGTATGCAGGTAACAGCAGTGCGGCTCTCAGACATCAGGAAAAACATGGCTGAAGTCTTGAGTTCACTCGAAAGTAAAGGCAAAGTTAAGAGAGACACACAGAGAGAAAGAGAGAGAGATAATTTGGTATAATTCTGACAACCACATTATCCAGGTCCCTCACCGCCCCCCATCAAATAAAAGCCAGTCTGATCGTCTTCACTGAATATTAAAGTTGATTATTATTTTTGGTTCATAATCACAATACCATTCAAATGAATGAGCTCATTAGATTTTACTCAAGGATCCAATAAATCAATGGTGTCCAATTAATGGTGTTGGTGATTTTCAGTGCTGTTCTGCAGCTTTGGTGGGGTTGAAATTTGCCCCAAATTTAAAGAGACTTGATGAAAATCCTGTTTAGAATTAATCCATTTAATCCATTAATTTACTGTGTTCTTTCATAGCTCTTTAACTGCTGTGATATAACTGTTTTCAATTAGCTTTCAGCAAAAAATGATCATATTTATCCCTTAGTTTTAGAAAATATCGTGTTTTTTTTTTTGAAATTGATAACTATGCATCTTCTGAAAGCTGAATAAATAATAATTTGATTGATGTATGGTTTATTCGGATCAGACAATATCTTGCTGAGATACAACTATTTGAAAATCTGGAAAATCGAAAATTTGACAAAATCATCTTTAAAATTGTCCAAATTAAGTTCTTAGCAATGCACATTACTAATCAAAAATTAAGTTTTGATATATTTACAATGAGTTCATAAAATTTCCAATCGTGTTTTTTATTTTTTGTCAGTTCGGTGTGTCAGCTATAATAAAAACTGCATGTTTTTAACCCATATATTGAATAATTTTATGTATATGTAACTGAATGCATCATAGCTTGAAATATCATTATCATTATTTTCCCAAGAAGCAAAACAACATTTATGAGCACCGAGTAAACTCTTTAGAAACTTGGCATTCAAACCAACCGCAGCCAATCAGCAAGCAAGAAGCATTTCCATACATTTCTTTCTAAACCAGAAAGTATCCAGTGTTATATTGCCCCTGTTGAGAAACACTTCTCTCTTGGATTCATTTAGTAATTCTGATGAAAAACTCCCATTGTGCTGCCAAAAACAGGCATTTTAATGACTTCCACTGAAGTCAGGCAGAGAGGAAAGTCAAAGGTGGAGAAAGTTATTACATTCTGATAAAAGATACTGAAGACAAACACAGAGTTTCTCCAGAACACATTAAGACAGTAAACGGTCTCTCTTTAGATTTGGACTGATGTGTTTATCGTCACATCGAGCACAGACAAAACAAAACGAGCTGTTTTATATTCACAGACCGTCTGGAGAAACTGAAGGTGCCATTAAACTTTCTCAGTTGTGCAGCAGCTGAATAATTGACTGCTTTGTGTTGTGACAGAGACAAAGGTGTGAGACTCGCCGAGGTGATCAGTAATTAACAAAATCACTTAATTAAAGAATCCCCCCCCCCCCATGATCGAATCCCCAGTCGATTAGTCCAGGCTTTGATGACATCAGCAAATGTAACACTTCACAATATAGCATTAGGAAACTTTAACTAACGTTATCGTTTAGGAAACGATTGGTAAAATTGTGAAGTGTTACAAGTTATTTTAATGATTAAAAAGAAACTTGAAAATTAAAGTAAATATAAAAAGTAAATTAAAAACAGCCTTGTCATAAAATAATGATTTTTAAGGGATAACACATCTATCTATCTATATATCTATCTATCTACATTAATAAAAAAAATATACGAATACAATATTTTAAAAAATCTTAAATGCATACTTAATATAAATATATTAAACAGTAATAAATTACATTATATATATATATATATATATATATATATATATTCATTCCTTGAACAAAATATTTTTTTACTTACTAATATTTAATTAATGCATAAATATATAATTATATTTAATATCAATGTATTAAATATAATATATATATATATATATATATATATATATATATATACACATACATACACAAATGTAATAAAAATAAACAAAAATAACAAATGCATACTTATATTAATTGAACAACAAAAACATGGCTACAAATTGTACACATAAATATATATTTAAAATATTTAATATTAATTTATAATAATAATAATAAATAAATATAAATATACACTGATAATTATACATACATATATACAATATATAATACGCTTTGGTTGAACCTTTAGAAATTAGACAAAATCAAACAGATAATTTGAAATCGTTTTATTTGTTTTCAAAGGGACTTTTTCACAACAATAGCACATATGGATGTTTTAAATGCTTATTCGCTGACCGATGTGAATCAAGACTATTGAAAGCTAAAACACCATCATGCACAGAGAGAGAGAGAGAGAGAGAGAGAGAGAGAGAGAGAGAGAGAGAGAACCTGTTTAACACTCTACAAGCGCACAGCATTTATTTCTGCCACAACAACACAAGATCAAAGGGGCACAAAAGCAAACGTGCACGTCAGCAGAACGATTCAAGCATCTGTAATATTTGTTCTTTGAGCATCTAATGCGACGGGAACATCGTTGAGCTGAAGGAGGGATTCTCGGGCAGGAATGCAGGGAAATTCATCAGATCTATGAACTATACAAACAACTCGTTTCTAATTAACAGTACACGTTATCATACCTCATCAGCACACACTCGCTCACTCACTGTAGTCTGAACTCTAAAGTCCGTGTTTAGTGGTGTTAGACAGGCGTTCCCATTGGTCCACATGGGAGGCATGAGTGACAGGTCCATCAGCCAATGGCTGACTCCGATCAACTAGAGGGGAAATTAAGCCCCTCGCCAAAATCAAATACAAAGGACATGGAGAGAAAATAAAAATAAAAATAAAAAAATGAAACCTAAAGGAGCTACAGCAGCCAGCGGGCCGAGACAGAGAGGTGTGTGTGTGTGTGTGTGCGCTGGATCCAGTGGTTGTGGTCAGAACCTCTCCGCTGCCGGCAGCGTCCGACTCACTTCAGTAGAGCTTTAATAGCATCGCTCTCGGCCGCCTCGAACGCACTGAGACCATCCGGACCTTTCCTTCCCTTATCAGCACCCTAGAGGAACACACACACTGATTAAACAAGTTCTGCAGCAGAAACAAACACACACACACACACACACACACTTGCATTCATTTTTATAAACTAACAGGTTCACATGCAGGGTGTGTGTGTGTGTGTGTGTGTGTGTGTGTGTGTGTCCGAGTGTTGAGACGAGATTGAGACACACTTACACAACACTGCGGTGATTCAAGAGCAAACCATTCTTACACACACACACACACACACACAGTTACACAAGGCTCTAGTACACACAACCACACTATTACACAACACTATGTTATACAACATTACATTTTATTATCTTAAAAACAATTTTTACAAAATAATTTTCTGTGATTTTTTTGATAACAAATGTGATTGGCACAAATTAAAATACCCAAGTTTGCCGCAATTCTTTGTAAGGCTGCACAGTTTTGCCAAAAATGTTTGGGATTATTTATATGACTATATGAATATTACTTGTATTACTTCTACTAAATAAATATATAAACATGAATTATAACAGTATAGTAGAAAATTGTGTATCTATTATACTTATTATTATTAATAATAATATTTATTTTACAGCACAACTGATAGTAAAATAAAAAAAAAATGTATTATACATTTTTCAGTGATTTTTCTGATTGCGGTAACCAAGGAAACACTGTATCGTTGCTGTTCATAAGCACAGCGTTGATTTGTTTACAGCGGTAACCAAGGAAACACTATCACTGCTGTTCATAAGCGCAGTGTTGGTTTGTTTACAGCGGTTACCATGGAAACACTGTCACTGCTGTTCATAAGCGCAGCGCTGGTTTGTTTACAGCGGTAACCAAGGAAACACTGTATCACTGCTGTTCATAAGCGCAGCGTTGGTTTGTTTACAGCGGTAACCAAGGAAACACTATCACTGCTGTTCATAAGCGCAGCGTTGGTTTGTTTACAGCGGTTACCATGGAAACACTGTCACTGCTGTTCATAAGCCAGTGTTGGTTTGTTTACAGTGGTAACCAAGGAAACACTGTATCACTGCTGTTCATAAGCCAGTGTTGTTTTGTTTACAGCGGTTACCATGGAAACACTGCGTCACTGCTGTTCATAAGCTCAGTGTTGGTTTGTTTACAGTGGTAACCAAGGAAACACTGTATCACTGCTGTTCATAAGCGCAGCGCTGGTTTGTTTACAGCGGTAACCAAGGAAACACTGTATCACTGCTGTTCATAAGCGCAGCGTTGGTTTGTTTACAGCGGTGTGGCGAGGGGGGCGTGGTTTAGCGGAATCCGCAACGGGAGAGAGACGGAGGGAGCAGAGCGAGGCGTAAGTAGGTCAAATGCAATTAACGAACACGTGTGTTTGATTGCAGTAATTGGCGTGGAGAGACCGGATATAAGCCGAGTCACCGCAGAGAGAAGGAGAGAGAGACACGCTGGGACCTCGTTCTGCACTAGGGAAGCTACAACAGTGCTTTAAAGTTATTGAAGTTATTGACCGTGTTTAAGCAATCGTTTGCTGTCTACGCCCAGAGGGCATCGTGTTTTTCTTATTTTGTATTACTGAATAAACGAGTGTCCCAGCAACAAGCCGACCCCTGCCTTCTTCCTTCCTATTGAGACTGTGTTGAACCTTGTTACAGTGGTGCCGAAACCCGGGAAGGAAGAAGAGCATCGCCGCCATGCAATCTCCGTCAGGTACGCCATTTGCGGACATCATCCAGTCGCTCGCCGGTCTTCATCAGGAACAACATCAACACATGCTGGCGATCAAGGAGGAGCAGGACAAACGCTTCGAGGCGCTCCTCCGGGCCCAGCATGAAGACCGCGAGCTATTCCGGAGCTGGGTAGACCGGGAGGCCCGGGCCACCCCTTCGTTTAAAGACCAGACATCTCCTCTGCCGCTCAACAAGATGGGGCCTCAGGATGACCCGGAGGCCTTCCTGGACCTGTTTGAAAAATCGGCAGAGGCTCGAGGGTGGCCCCCTGCGGACTGGCCCCTGCGGCTCATTCCCCTGCTGTCCGGGGAAGCGCAGGTGGCCGCTCACCAACTGCCAGTCCAAAACCTCCTGGCCTACCAGGACCTCAAGCGTGCCATCCTCCAGCGGGTCGGTCGGACTCCGGAGCAACATCGCCAGAGGTTCAGGACTCTAACCCTGGAAGAGTCTGGCCGGCCCTTCGTGATGGCACAGCAGCTCCGGGATTCCTGCCGCAAGTGGTTGATGGCCGACAGTAGCGACGTCGAGGACGTGATCGATCGTGTGGTACTGGAGCAGTTCGTGGCCAAGCTGCCAAGGAAGACAGCGCAGTGGGTCCAGTGCCACCGCCCGACGTCGCTGAACCAGGCCATCCAGCTGGCGGAAGACCAAATGGTGGCGTGTCCAGGGGTCGGCGACCCCTTACCATCTGCTTCTCTCTCTTCTTCTCTCTCCTCCCCTCCCCTCTCTCTCCCTAAATCTGTCCCTCTCCCCAGGTCCCGTGGGGGGCTTCCGTCGAAGCTAGCCCCGAGGTGGAGGACGAATTACGGGGCTGAGTCACCAGCAGGTCCCAGGGCTCCTCCCAGGGGTGGGACCTCGCCCATGGGATCCGTTCCCCAGGCCCCGGCCTCTCCGCTCTCTCCTCGCCAATCGCTTGACCTACTTCCTGCCGCCAGGGTGGCGGTAAAGTCTGGGCCGGCCTGTTGGCGTTGCGGGGACCCAGGGCATTTTATCGATAGGTGTCCGGTGATGGAAGTGGGGACGTTGATCCGGGTCCCCGACGCGCCAAAGGCTGCCCTCGATCAGGCTGGCTTATACCAAATACCAGTGAGTATCAGGGGGGGTACATATCAGGCTTTGGTGGATTCGGGATGTAACCAATCCTCCATCCATCAAAGCCTGATTCATCCGAAGGCATTGGATAATAGCCGCATGGTTAGGGTTCGGTGTGTACACGGGGAAGTGGTGAATTACCCTATTTTGCCTGTGGATATTAAATTTAGGGGAGAAAAACATAGAGTAGAGGTGGCCGTTAACCCGCACCTCAGGCATCCGATAATTTTGGGTACGAATTGGCCCGCGTTTAATGAATTATTGGGGTATTTATGTTCGGATGGCTCTTGGGGGAAACAAGGGAGGGATGGAGTAGCGGTTGCGCAGGTGGGAGAGGCTGAACCGGAACCACCGGAACCTGTTGCAGGGGAACCGAGTGCTCCCGAGCGGAACATCCTCCCGGAGCGCGATGATTTCCCCCTGGAACAGTCCCGCGATGAGACGCTAAAAAATGCTTTTGACCAGGTTCGCTCGATCGACGGACAGCTTCTCCTCCCTGACCAACCGCTCTCTTATCCTTACTTTTCAATTTTAAAAGATAGGTTGTATCGGGTGACCCAAGACGCCCAGACAAAGCAAGATACAACCCAGTTGTTGATACCTAAAAGCCGCCGGGAAATGCTTTTCCAGGCGGCTCATTGTAATCCAATGGCCGGGCATTTAGGGCAAGCGGCTACACTAAACCGTCTCATGGCCCGCTTCTTCTGGCCGGGCATTCACGAGAATGTGCGCAGATGGTGCGCGGCTTGTCGTGAATGTCAGCTGGTGAATCCACCGGCCACCCCAAAAGCACCATTGTGCCCCCTTCCATTAATGCAGGTCCCCTTCGAACGAATTGGCATGGACCTCATCGGGCCATTAGAGCGGTCAGCACGAGGACACCGCTTTGCATTAGTTCTGGTGGACTATGCAACGCGATATCCTGAGGCAGTGCCTCTCCGCTCTATTTCCGCGAAGAGTGTGGCGAGTGCACTGTTTCAATTAATCTCCCGGGTGGGGATCCCAAAGGAGATCCTCACCGATCAGGGCACGGCGTTTATGTCACGTACTATTCGCGAGCTTTATGAATTATTGGGCATTAGATCGATTCGAACAAGCGTCTATCACCCACAAACAGACGGGCTGGTCGAGCGATTTAATCGCACATTAAAATCCATGATTCGTAAGTTCGTTCAGGAAGACGCCAAAAATTGGGATAGGTGGCTAGAACCCCTCTTGTTCGCTGTACGGGAGGTCCCGCAAGCCTCCACGGGGTTTTCCCCCTTCGAGCTTCTTTATGGGCGCCAGCCCCGCGGGGTCCTTGACGTCCTTAAAGAAACTTGGGAGGACGGACCTTCTGCTAGTAAAAACGAAATTCAATATGTCATGGACCTGAGAACAAAACTCCACACGTTGGGGCGGCTATCCATGGAGAATTTGTTGCAGGCTCAAGACAAACAGAGTCGGTTGTACAACAGGGGGGCTAGGCTACGTCAATTTGCACCGGGGGATAAAGTGCTTGTATTACTCCCTACCTCTAGTTCAA
Organism: Carassius gibelio; assembly: GCF_023724105.1. Taxonomy (NCBI): domain Eukaryota; kingdom Metazoa; phylum Chordata; class Actinopteri; order Cypriniformes; family Cyprinidae; genus Carassius; species Carassius gibelio. Next base: position 35,337,207 of record NC_068374.1, on the reverse strand, counting down.
AGTTACTCGCGAAGTGGCAAGGACCCTTTGAGGTCACACGGCGGGTTGGGGATCTTAACTATGAGGTAGCTCGAACGGATAGGGGCGGGGCACATCAAATATACCACCTCAACCTATTAAAAAAATGGTCTGAGGCGGAATCAGTGTTGCTGGCGACGGTAGTGAGTGGGGAGGAGGATCTCGGTCCAGAAGCGAGTTCAAAATCCCAATCTCTCGCTCTGGCCCCTGGAGGAGACCACCTCTCACCATCGCAGCTCACTGATATCAAGTCCATTCAAGCAGCCTTTGCTGATGTGTTCTCGCCCCTGCCTGGTCGAACGAATCTCATTCAGCACCATGTTGAGACCGAGCCGGGCGTGGTAGTTCGCAGCCGGCCGTATAGATTACCTGAACATAAAAAAAAGGTGGTTCAGGGGGAGTTAGAGGCAATGCTAGAGATGGGAGTAATAGAAGAATCCAACAGTGACTGGGCGAGCCCGATCGTCTTAGTACCTAAAACAGACGGCTCCGTGCGGTTCTGTGTGGATTATAGAAAGGTGAATGCTGTGTCAAAATTTGACGCATATCCAATGCCCCGGGTGGACGAATTGCTTGATCGGCTAGGCTCGGCTCGCTTTTACTCGACGCTGGATTTAACTAAAGGTTATTGGCAGATCCCCTTGTCTCCCATGACCAAAGAAAAAACAGCTTTCACCACGCCGTTCGGGTTACACCAATTTGTCACTCTTCCGTTCGGGCTATTCGGGGCTCCAGCCACGTTTCAGCGTCTCATGGACAAAATTCTCCGTCCGCATGCTGCATATGCCGCCGCCTACCTGGATGACATCATCATCTACAGTGGGGATTGGCAGCGACATATGCAGCATTTGCGAGCGGTCCTGAAGACGCTGAGGAGGGCTGGGCTCACGGCTAATCCGAGGAAGTGTGCAATTGGGCGGGTGGAAGTAAGATATCTGGGTTTCCACTTGGGTCATGGACAGGTGCGTCCCCAAATTGATAAGACGGCAGCAGTTGCAACTTGTCCAAGGCCTAAGACCAAAAAGGAGGTTAGACAGTTCCTGGGGCTGGCAGGGTATTATAGAAGGTTTGTACCTAATTTTTCGGATACTGCTAGCCCGCTGACTGATTTAACTAAAAAGGAGGCACCAGATACGGTCCAGTGGACGGAGCAGTGCCAGCAGGCTTTCACCCAGTTAAAAGCTGCCCTGTGTGGCGGACCGCTCCTGAATGCACCTAACTTTTCTCTCCCCTTTATCTTGCAGACAGACGCGTCGAACAGAGGGTTGGGCGCAGTCCTGTCCCAGGAGGTGGAGGGGGAAGAACGGCCGGTGCTGTACATCAGTCGGAAGCTCTCTAAGAGAGAGACGATGTACAGCACCATAGAAAAAGAATGTCTAGCGATCAGGTGGGCTGTTCTTACCCTCCGTTATTACCTCCTGGGGCGGGAGTTCACCCTCTGTTCGGACCACGCTCCTCTGCAGTGGCTCCACCGCATGAAAGATACCAACGCGCGGATCACCCGGTGGTATCTGGCTTTACAACCATTTAAATTTCAGGTGATCCACAGGCCGGGTGTACAGATGGCTGTGGCTGACTTCCTCTCCAGGAGGGGGGGGGGGGAGGCTGCAGGCCGGACGGCTCCCCGGCCTGAGTCGGGCGGTGGGGGTATGTGGCGAGGGGGGCGTGGTTTAGCGGAATCCGCAACGGGAGAGAGACGGAGGGAGCAGAGCGAGGCGTAAGTAGGTCAAATGCAATTAACGAACACGTGTGTTTGATTGCAGTAATTGGCGTGGAGAGACCGGATATAAGCCGAGTCACCGCAGAGAGAAGGAGAGAGAGACACGCTGGGACCTCGTTCTGCACTAGGGAAGCTACAACAGTGCTTTAAAGTTATTGAAGTTATTGACCGTGTTTAAGCAATCGTTTGCTGTCTACGCCCAGAGGGCATCGTGTTTTTCTTATTTTGTATTACTGAATAAACGAGTGTCCCAGCAACAAGCCGACCCCTGCCTTCTTCCTTCCTATTGAGACTGTGTTGAACCTTGTTACAAGCGGTAACCAAGGAAACACTGTATCACTGCTGTTCATAAGCGCAGCGTTGGTTTGTTTACAGCGGTAACCAAGGAAACACTATCACTGCTGTTCATAAGGGCAGCGTTGGTTTGTTTACAGCGGTAACCAAGGAAACACTGTATCACTGCTGTTCATAAGGGCAGCGTTGGTTTGTTTACAGCGGTAACCAAGGAAACACTATCACTGCTGTTCATAAGCCAGTGTTGGTTTGTTTAAAGTGGTAACCAAGGAAACACTATCACTGCTGTTCATAAGCCAGTGTTGGTTTGTTTACAGCGGTAACCAAGGAAACACTATCACTGCTGTTCATAAGCGCAGTGTTGGTTTGTTTACAGTGGTAACCAAGGAAACACTATCACTGCTGTTCATCAGCGCTGTTCTTCTCCCTTCAACAAATAAAGTAGCTTAGAGAAATGCTTCAGAAGACAGGTTCTGTCTGAATCAACCCTCTACATTGTGAGTAAATCACTCATATATGCAACTAAATCTTCACTCTGGGCGACTAAATGATGTCTAATAGTAGCCAATGGCTAATAAATTGTCAGATTTTATTCGCCAGTGTGTGAGCTGGAGGCAAAGTACAAGTTCAGCACAGATAAATTTCACTCGCCAAACACTGAGTGGTCTGTGATATTATCTCAATTATCACACGTGTTTGTGTATTTGGCGTACCCTAAACTCTAGTGCGAAGTCACTGTCGCTTTCTCTCACAGAGTGAATAAAAGCGAGTCTTACATAACATGCAGATTTGATGCGCTACATATAAACAAAATCATCGTCCTTGTTTTGATTTCAGTCATATTCATGAATCCAGCTTGTTAATCATTAGCGTGTTTGTTTTGTTCTTATTAGTAGAATTCTTATTATAATACTATTATTAATATCATTTTATCAGTATTATTGTTAGCTTTTCCAAATTTTTTCACCAATTTGTTGTTTTTCCCCTTAAATAGCCAAAAAAAGCACCACCACCAGTCCTAAGTTTAGTTTAAATGACTAATTTGCATTCATACATAGTTACCAAGCTTTAATTCTAATTACCAAACTTCTATTGTTAAATAATACTTGATTATCATATTATAATGCTTGACGGACTGATGTTAATAGCATACTTCCAGATACTATGAAAAAATGTGCTCTCTCTCTCTCTATATATAGTAAAGTATGGCAAGTATTATAAAGTATTACTAGCCAATGGTGATTCGATTGCAAAGGTGTCCGTAGAGGGTTGTGAACGGCCCCTAATTCTGCGGTTTCATCCTGAGTAACCAGACTTTACACCGTTAGTGTCAAAATTCCTGCTAGATTTCACACGACACAACATTATTCAAGACATAAAGAGCAATTCACAGCAGATTAGCCTTCCACCCGACCGAAAAGAGCTGATTACGCCGTTATTGAGTAACAGTGAATCTCATGCATAATCTACAGGAGCCGGACCTGCGGGGTCCCTCGAACACGAGGGCAATCCTTTACAGAAATATTACCCTGCGGGCGGATCGATGCGGCGTATTGATCGTCAACTGTGGATGTGGACTGAATTATTCCTCTTTACACACAGGTCAGAGTCTGCAGTCACAGCTTTACTCTGCCATCAAACATCTGAGGAGCCATCGATTTCTTCATTCACTCGCTGTGAAAACACCAGCGGGCACCGAACACACACCACTTCATTCTGTAGTTTCACATCTCTCGCCGCATAATAAACGTCTGTTCAGCTCGCTGTTTGTTCTCTGCGCTGTGGTCAGTGCTGATGCATGCTGGGTAGAAGATCAGGAGTCCAGATAGTGACCCTGTCCTGTACACATGATAACACAATGCAGCAATCATATCAGCACTAATCAAAGTTTCCTCAAAGTAGACGGTGATGATCACAATTCAAACTTTCCTCCTTAGAAAACATCTACTGAACTGCAAACGTGGCTCATTAGCATATCATTTGCATATGCATTTTAATATTCACGTTGATAATACAAACGTTGCATTAGGACTTGCGTTTACTGAGCTAATAATCTCTTTTAGAGTCGAGCAAAATGTCACCGGGCCCACTCATCGTTTTAATCATACACTAGATTTAATTATATCGCATGGAATCGATCTTACTGCTATAGATATTGTACCTCAAAGTGATGATATTACAGACCATTTCCTTGTATCGTGCATGCTGCGTATAACTGATATTAACTATTTGTCGCAGCGTTACCGTCTGGGCAGAACTATTGTTCCAGCCACCAAAGAAAGATTCGCAAATAACCTGCCTGATCTATCTCAACTGCTATCTGTACCCAAAAATACACATGAATTAGACGAAATTACTGACAACATGGGCACTATTTTCTCTAATACATTAGAAGCTGTTGCCCCGATCAAATTGAAAAAAGTTAGAGAAAAACGTACTGTGCCATGGTATAACAGTAATACTCACTCTCTCAAGAAAGAAACTCGTAGTCTTGAACGCAAATGGAGAAAAACGTGGAAGTTTTTAAAATTAAACTGCTAGGGCAGAGCATATCCACAAACTCATTGAAAATAACCAAACAATCCACGGTTTTTATTTAGCACAGTGGCTAAATTAACAAATTACCAGACGCCACCTGATTCAAATATTCCACCAACGTTAAATAGTAATGACTTTATGAATTCTTTCACTGATAAAATAGATAACATTAGAAATACAATAGCGAATGTAGATTCTACAGCGTCTAACACTTCAGTTTCATCCATCGCACCCAAAGATAAACTGCAGTGCTTTACAACCATAGGACACTGTATCTAAACCAACAACATGTTTATTAGATCCTGTACCCACTAAATTACTGAAAGAGCTGTTACCTGTAGCGAAGAACCGCTTCTCAATATCATTAACTCGTCGTTATCTTTAGGTCACGTCCCAAAACCATTCAAGCTGGCGGTTATCAAGCCTCTTATTAAGAAACCAAAACTAGATCTTAGTGTACTGGCAAATTATAGGCCTATTTCAAATCTTCCATTTATGTCTAAAATTTTGAAAAAGTTGTGTCTGCTCAATTGAGCACCTTCCTGCATAAAAATGATCCGTATGAAGAATTGCAGTCAGGTTTCAGGCCCCACCATAGCACAGAAACTGCACTTGTTAAAATTAAGGCTGCATCTAATTTCTAGTCTTACTTGATCTTAGTGCTGCGTTCAACACCATAGATCATGACATACTCATAGATCGATTACAAAACTATACAGGTATTCAAGGGCAGGCTCTAAGCTGGTTTAGATCCTACCTGTCCGATCGCTACCATTTTGTTTACTTAAATGGGGAGTCATCTCATTTATCATCAGTAAAATATGGAGTGCCACAAGGATCCGTCCTAGGTCCCCTTCTATTTTCAATATACATGTTGCCCCTTGGTAATATTATTAGAAAATACGGAATTAGCTTCCACTGTTATGCTGATGATACTCAGCTATATATCTCAACGAGACCAGATGAAACTTCCCAATTATCTAAGCTAACAGAGTGTGTTAAAAATGTGAAAGATTAGATGACATAATTTTCTCCAATTAAATTAGGATTAAGACAGAGATATTAAATATTGGACAAAAAAAAAAAAAAAAAAAACAGTACACAGAATCTTGTAGATTACAATCTGCAACTAGACGGATGTACTGTTACTTCCTCTTCAGTCAGAAATCTGGGTGTTATATTAGACAGCAATTTGTCTTTTGAGAATCATATTTCCCATTTTACAAAAACTGCATTCTTCCATCTTAGAAACATTGCCAAGCTACGAAACATGTTATCTGTTTCTGATGCAGAAAAGCTAGTTCATGCATTCATGACCTCTAGACTGGACTATTGTAATGCACTTCTAGGTGGTTGTCCTGCTTCATCAATAAACAAGCTACAGGTCGTCCAAAATGCAGCAGCTAGAGTCCTTACCAGGTCAAGAAAATATGATCATATTACCCCAATTTTACAGTCTCTGCACTGGCTACCTATTAAGTTCCGTATCAGTTACAAATTATCATTACTTACCTATAAGGCCCTAAATGGTTTAGCTCCAGCGTACCTAACTAGCCTTCTACCACGCTACAACCCATCACGCTCCCTAAGGTCACAAAACGCTGGACTTTTGGTCGTTCCTAGGATAGCAAAGTCCACTAAAGGAGGTAGAGCTTTCTCACATTTGGCTCCCAAACTCTGGAATAGCCTTCCTGATAATGTTCGGGGTTCAGACACACTCTCTCTGTTTAAATCTAGATTAAAAACACATCTCTTTCACCAAGCATTAGAATAATGTCTCTTAAATTGTGAGTGTAGTTGTATCTGATCAAATACACATTCTTATTCTTTATCTTGGGTTAAACGAATTAATTTTACTTTGTTGGAACAGCAGCTATGATAATGAAGTGTTTTTTTTTCTATGTTTTACCACGGGATTTTACAAACTGACAGTCACCACTTATAAGCTACTAGTAAATATTATAGGAAATTTAATTTTTCTGTAAAGTTGCTTTGTAATGATTTGTATCGTAAAAAGCGCTATACAAATAAACTTGTATTGAATTGAATATCAGCACCTATTGGATATTCAGCAGCTTGGTGGGTTGTGGCTAATTTCGTATGCGAAGAGGTTAGCCAATCACAGAGCTCATTAACAGGTCGAGTTCTTAAAGATACAGCGGTTTAATTTTTGGAATGATCATAAAATAAAGCTATTAAATTATGATTAGAATAAAATGTCCGATTTAAAATAGAAATTAAATATTTAAGAAACATTCTAAACAAATTCCAAAACTGAATTTAGATAAACTTTTTAGGATTATTAACAGGATAAAGCACATTTATATTTTTCAAAGAGGTCTATATATTCTTAGTTTCACTTTATTTTCATTTTAGAGTACATTAGCATATTTTCACCTATTTGGATATTCAGCAGCTTGGTGGGTTGTGGCTCATTTCATATGCGAAGAGGTTAGCCAATCACAGAGCTCATTAACAGGTCGCGTTCTTAAAGATACAGCAGTAGAAACAGGCGGTTTAATTTTAGGGAAATCATAAAAAACAACAATTATAAAATGCTTCAGGTGTACATCAGGGGGAAATAAAAGGAATAGAGGTAGAAGTAGAATATAAGCTCTTAAAGAATATAATGAATGAGATGATTATGCTGGAGATGATTTTGGAAGTTGTACTTCCTGTTTAGAGCGTCTGACAACTTAAAAAAGGGGAAGTGCTTTTCTATCACTCTTTCTGTCTGTTTCAGTCGTGTGTCTCTTCCTCTCATCTGCTTTATTTCTGAGCATCAGTGTGGGAAAGTTTTAATTTTTAATTAAATGTACAAGTAATTGTGAAAAAATTATATAAATAAATTAAAGTCAATGTAATAACAATATTACTAACATAATAATAATTAAAAAAAAAAAAAAACACACAAAAAAATAAAAATCAAAAGGTCATGATATTCATATACCCTAAAGGATAACATAATATAATGTTTTATGCCTTCATTTAATTATCAGAAAAAATTTAAATAAACAAAAACAGAATATAAATAAATTATAGGTCCCTATTATTGCAAAAAAAAAAAAAAAACGCTGTGAAAAAAAAAATATACGTTTTAATTAAAATGTTATTAATCAATATTTAATCAAACCATTACATATTTATGATTGCAATTAATTAGACGTACTTTCTGGTTACTAAAACCATTAAAATGTCCAGAAAGCTTAAAATGGGAGGACAAAATTTAATTGGGGGAAAAAAAAAAGAGAAGAAGATTTCATAGGGCCCTATTACTTTAACAAGGGATTAACCCCTTCAGTAAGTTCATGCTTGGGTTCAGAAAGCCCTGCAGTCGTCTACAGATCTCATGGGGATTTCAGCTCATACAGGAGCATCTCATTATATAACCCCGTCTGACCCTGTGGACCCTGTCCCGTTTACAGCCGCGTTCAGAAGCTTTCGGCTTTAAACCCACAAACAAAAGCTCTTTCTGTGAGCAGCACTGGACGCTGTGACTGTACACACAACACAAGAGCAGAAGTGAAGCCAGAGACTGTGTGGAAATACACATTCAGTGTTTATTAGGAACAGCAGGAACATTCAACAACCTGCAGTCACTGCATGCTTTAGACCGGTTTATAGAGAAACAAATCTAGGGCACAATGTGCTATATTAACTTGAAGGAGTTTTTTTTTTACAGAAACGATTAATTATTTTTTATTTAATAATGTTATATTATTTAAATAATTTTTATTTTATATAATTTAAGAGTCTTTTTTATTATTAAATCAATTATAAACAAGTATAAAATATAATTGAACATTTTTTATATTATTTTATTTAATCTTATTAAACAAAATAATTACCAGTATATTTCCCTCTTCCCCCTTTCTTTTTACAGTGTAGAATTTATTAATGTTATATTGTTTTAATAATTTTAATTATATTATTGTAAAAGTATATTTTTATTTAATAATGTTATAGTATATAACTAATTTTTATTTTATATAATTTAAGAGTCTTTTTATTATTAAATCATAATTCTAAACAAGTCAAATATAATTAAATATTAATATTATTATTTTATTTAATCTTCTAAAATAATAACCAGTATATCCCCCCCCCCCTTCTTTTTACTGTGTAGATTTTATTAAACAAAGTTGTATTATTTAAATAATTGTGATTATATAATTTAAGAGTCTTGGCTATTTCTTTTTTCAATTATTAAAATATATAATTAAAAATATAGTACTGGTAAGTCAAATATAATTAAATACTTTTAATATAATTTTATTTAATCATATTAAACATAAAATAAATTACCAATATATTTTTCTCCCCCCCCCCCTTTCTTTTTTTATAGTGTAGAATTTATTCAATAATATTATATTATTTAAATAATTTTAAATATATAAAGAGTTTTATCTATTTTTTTAGTATTAAATTATCATTCTAAACAAGTCAAATATAATTAAATATTTTTGTAATATTATTTTATTTAATCTTATAAATATAATTACCAGTATATTTCACAGTATTTTACAGTATAGAATTTATTAAACCATTTTATATTTAAAAACAATTTAAGAGTCTTGACTACTTTTTTTTTTTAATTATTAAAACAATTCTAAAAAAGTTACATATAATTAAATATTTTTTTTAAACAAAATAATTACTTTAAATAATTTTATTATATAAGTATTGTCTAATTTATTATATTAAATCATAATTCTAAACAAGTTAAATATAATTACATATTTTAAATATTATTATTTTATTTAATCTTATTAAACACAAGATAATTACCAGTATACCCCCCACCCCTTCTTTTTACAGTGTAGAATTGATTAAATAAAGTTATATTATTTAAATAATTGTAATTATATAATTTAAGAGTCTTGTATATATATATATGTATATTTTTAATTATTATTATTACATTCTAATTTCACACAAGTAAAATATAATTAAATGTTTTTATATTATTATTTTATTTAATCTCATAATTCTTTTAAATAATTAATTTAAATAATTTTAATTATGATTATTACGATTTAGTTAGGAGTCTTTTGCAGTATTTCAACCGGATTAAACAAATATATTGATATTAAATTACATTTTAGATAATTCTAAATAAGCAAAATAAAGTTAAACATTCTTAAACATATTAATCGTTTAATATAAATATTTTAAATATAAAAAAAATATAAAAAAACATAAAAATGCATGATTTATTTGACTTGTATAACACAGGATTATTATAATCATTTTAATTAGAAGTCTTTTATTTTGAACATGATGTGAATCACTAGATTATCCCACAATATGCACAGATTACTCTCTCTCTCTCTCTCTCTCTCTCTCACACACACACACACACACACACACGCCAGTACCTTTTCTAGAAGAATCTTGACGCAGCTCACGTGACCCTCGTATGTGGCAGACAGCAGCGGAGTGATGCCGTGTTTATCTGGAGCCTGTGGAGAACAACACATTACATCACACACACACACACACACACACACGCTGAGCACAAGAGTGTGTTATCTCTCACAAGTCTCTTATCTCAAGAGAGCATTTCCCCGATCGCAGGGAAACCGGGACAGAGATGAAGCGATAGAGTGCACAGAGAATGAAGGAAAAGAGAGCGCTTTATCTCAAATCAGAGTTATTATCATTATCACGCAACTTAAAACTAAAATCAGAAAACATTTTTTACACTTGAAATCAATTTTATATGTATATTTTTTAGTTTTTCTTAATTTAAATAAAACAATTTTATTTACATTTAAATTTAATTTTCTAATTTTATATAAGTTTAACTTTATGTACTAAGATAATTGAAAGTGAAATAAATATTAATGTTGAAGAACAAATATCAATATTTTTAATTACTACATTATACTCCTAAACAAGTCAAATATAATTAAATATTTGTATTTAATGCACATATTTAATAAACAGAATTTTTTTTCTAAATATTACTATAATTTATACAAATATAATTTTATAAATTAAAACATAATGTATTATTATTATTATAATCCTAAAATAAAATATATATATATATATATATATATATATATATATATATATATATATATATATATATATATATATATATATATATATATATATAAATATTATTTTAATAATTATAATTTTGCAAACTTTTGCAAACACAAAAGATTGGTTTATTTAACCTACAAATAATTAAAAATAAATAAATAAATAAACTTTAAAATGAAACTGAAAAACTAATAAAAGTGTCTCAATGATGTGCAATGGTTGTGATTAATAAATTATATAATTTAGGAGTCTTCTGCTTCAAGCTCACATATTTGTAGGCAGTTTTTAATCTTACTGAATTATTCCAAAACTGGCACAAATAGATTGATATTTAATCTATGAGCCATTTATAGACCATTTTAAAAATAACAAAAAATGCTAAAAATGATATGATATTAATCTGTATATATATATATATATATATATATATATATATATATATATATATAAAAATCAGTCTCAAGTCTCCGGGGGATATTTCTAAAAATAACTAAAAAAACATTGCATGGGTCAAAATTATGTTCCAAAAATCTCCTACTGTAAATATATCAAAACTTAATTTTTGACTAGTGATATGCATTGCTAAGGGCTTGATTTGAACAACTTTAAAGATGATTTTCATCAATATCTAGATTTTTTTGCACGCTCAGATTCCTGCACCTCGGCCAAATATTGTGCTATCATAACAAACAAATACACAACAGAAAATGTATTTATTCAGCTTTAAGATGATGCATACATCTCAATATCTAAAAACTGAAACTTAAGACAGTCTGTTTCTGTTTGTCAAGGCTGCATTCATAAAAAACATCAGTAAGATTGTGAAATAATCCAACTCTTTAATTTGACGGGAGGAGAGCAGCTGGTTTGATGCGATCAGGTTTGTGTGAGATAGTATTGCTCCAGTGACTCCACACATTAAACATTTACACACTGTCTGGAGCCGAAAGTCATCTGAACACACACACACACACACATACACACACACACGCAGCCTTACGTTCACATCGGCTCCTTTAGACAGCAGGAACTCCACCATCTCGGCCTGACCGCAGTCCACAGCGTAATGAAGCGGCTTGCGTCCTCCTTCCAGAGTCCGGTTCACATCCTCCGCCTGCACAGAGTCACAGACATTAGAGAGGTGTCCCTGGAGCACACAACACTCACACCGCTCCGTTTGGATGCATGCATCGTCTGAAAGCTGAATGCATCAGATTCTGATCCATGCAGGGTTTGTTAGGATCTCACCATATTTAGCTGAGATGCAACCATTTAAAAAACACTGAGCAAATCATTGTTTAAATCAAGTTCCTTGCAATGCATATTACGTTTCATTATATTTGTCTTCATAACCTTAACATCCTAATGATTTTTGACATCAAAGAAAAATCTATAATTTTGACCCATATTATGTTTTTTGGATTTTTGCTGCAAATATACCCCGGAGACTGAATATTACATTTATTATTTTTAAAGATTATACTTTATAAAAATCATTAGTAGTTTTAGTTAACAAATTATATTATGTAACCTGGTTAGCATTCATTATTAGGTAGTACTGATTTATAATATTTATTATTCAATAGAATTATATAATTTTTCAATATGATTTAGGATACATTAGTTATTATAAATAACATTTATAATTTAGTAATTATATTATTCTACATAATGTATTTTTTATATATATATTTTAATCATCATAAATAATATTGAATATAATTATAAAATATTTTAATTTCATTAATGGGGTTAGGGTTAATTATTAAAATATAATTTAATAATATATATTATTCAATATAATTATACAATTATATTGGCTATTGAATAATTCAATATTCAATACATTTAAAAAAAATGTTTATTGTTTAAGATACTTCACTCATTATAAACAATATTGAATATTAAATAATATATAAAGAGTTTATTATTATAAAAATACTGAATATTACGCAATATGATTTTAGGGTAATAATACGACTAATAATAAAATAACACTGAATATTAAATAGCATTTATAATTCAACAATTATATTATTATGTTGAATTCTGAATTATTCTATATAATTATATTTTTAAAAAATTATGATTTTGGATACTTTAATCATCATAAATAATACTAAATATGATAATAACTATGACGACAATATTTACTTTAATGATTAATTTAATAGAATTTAATAATGTATATTATTCAATACAATTATATACTTATATTGACAATTGAATAATTTAATATTCAACAATTATATATGTATTTTTTTATGATTTAAGATACTTCAGTCATTATAAACAATAATGAATATTAAATATTATATAAAATAATTTAAATTATAATAATTCTGAATATTATGATTTTAGAGTATGTCTAATAATAATTAATTATTAATCCAAATTTAATATAATTTTGATAATATAAAATGTAAGAGGGTTTTGTTTTAATCTCAAATGTATTTCATGGACTGAATCTGACATTAATAGATGATTATTAAATCTATATAATACGACATCACCTGAACATCTGAAGCCATCCGTCAGATCTTACTCAATTGTTCAGATTGTGCATATTTCTCATGCATATATATATTTTTTTAACACTATTTGTGTCATTCGTATTATCATTGTGTAATACTAACTCCACTGTGTTGTATCTAGCTGTGAGTATTTAACACGAACCTCAAGGGTTTAGTCTCTTCACACTCACACAGAAAACCATCGTGTGAACCTGCAGCGAGTGTGATCTGAGGTAAACCGCCGAGCTAAACACACACACACACACACACACACACACACACACTGAATGGGAGGCTCCAGATCTGCAGCTCACTGGCATACGAAGGGTTAAAGTGATGCTGTAAAGTGATAAAAGATGAGAGATTCTGAGGCTAAAAGAAACAAAACCACACCATTCTCTATTCAGAAGGTGGAGCTCAAAACACCTGCGGTTTCCTGCCCACATCCTCAAACCACACACACACACACACACAATCCCATTATATCAGAAGAGGAGGAGGAACTCCAGAACACAAGCCATTATTCAGCACACACACACACACACACACACACACATTCTGAGCTGTAGGTCATGTGTGTGTATCCTGTGTCACAATATCACCTTGTGTAACTACACACACACACACACAGACTGGCTTGCGTACCCCAGAGGAGTGTGTGTGTGTGTGTTTGTGTGTGTGTGACATTAGCCGGACATCTTTAAACCGTAAACAACCACCGCACAGAACAAACCTATTATGTTAATACCACAGTACTGCATGATTACTATATTTATATACCATGGTTAATCTTACAAAAAAAAAAAAATCCACCTGTCGATTTTTAACAAGAGCAAAAATGGATGTGTAACGTCTAGAACATGTGCATTAATTTAAAATCACCATGTGATCAAATAATAATAAATAAAAAAAACGCATTCGTCTTCATTATTTAAAATAATAGAGGCATTAAAAAGTAAAATCACGCCGCACCTCTGAAACGACTTTCTGTTTCTGATGACATCATCAGTTCCTTGTTTCCTATTGGGTAACGCCGAACAAGGCTTTAAAAGAGAAGAACTACAGAAATATATAAAACAGTCAGCTGGTTAGTAGCTGGAGTCACCGTATAAGTAGATTACGGGTTACAAAACATTTTAATAACCAGCCCGACTTTAATAACCGCTGTTGTTTTAACCGGGTCAAACCCTGGAGATCTTCTAGAAACATCCACCTGCTGCTTTTACCCTTAAGAAAAAAAAAGTACAACGGATTATGTTTTTTGGGCATAAATCATAACGGGCTCGAATCATCATTGCAAAGAAACACACATTTGTCTTAAATTTTAAATAAAATTCCTTTCATGCTGACGTCACCGCTCCCTCTTTTCTGATTGGATAACGTTTCAGGAGGAAAACCGAATGAGAAGAAGAACAACAACAACAAAATATACAAAACGAAAGAAGAGGTAGATCACAGAAAGGGTCTAGAAACCTTCACGAGCTGTCGGACCTGTTTGGACACGTTTGTGGACGTATGTGATGACATAGTGTGTGTGTGTGTGTGTGTGTGTGTGTGTTTCTCACCTTCACCAGCAGAGTCTTCACCTCATCCAGCTCTCCATTTTTCAGAGCCCACATCAACTCCTTATCCCCCATGTCACCTGAACACACACACACACACACACACACACACACACACACACACACACACACACACACAGAGAGAGAGAGAGAAAGAGATGGAGAGAGTCTGTATTATAGGCCTCCGCTCGTCAATTGTCCCGCGTCTGCGCTGCGGCTGTCATTATAATCCTTCGACTGTTTAACGGGTGTGTGAAGCAGCTTCGCGGATCACTCACCGGATTCCGGATGTTTTTCGGGTTTTTGACAGAAAGTTTGTGATCCGACACTGACGGGATCCGCCTGAACTGCAGCTATCAGCGGCACGAACTTCCGCTATCACACCAGCGCCTACAGACACTTCAGAATAAGAGTCCCCGTCCACACCCACCGCCTCAGATCTGGCGCGATTAAACGGTGCATGTGAAATAAAATTACAACAGTGGAAATTAAATAAGCAAGCAAAAATCACATTTGAGAAAGTAATAGTGTGAAATAAAATACATACTAATAATAGTAGGAATAAATCAATAATTGCTAACAGGATTCAATCAAATGGCATAAACTTGCCCAGCGTCATTTCAAAATAAGAGTCGACTTACTTGCTGTGTAGCTATAATAAATATGTTACGATAAATAAATAAAATGCAGACCACAAATTTAATCCAGCTGTTGATAATAACAGCAATATATATTAAGTTTAGAGATGGGACCTATTAATGTCCAGGAGGTCAGTTTGAATGTTCATAAATCAGAGATTACTGGATCACACCAGTTAAACTCAGTTTGAGTTCATTATGAGGAGGAGGATTTGCTATTTAGACTAATATAGTGATTAGAGGTGCTACAGGGTTAATATAATCTACTGGTAAATATATTCAATTTTATTTATTTTTTATTATAAACAATAGCCCACTGTATTATGGTAGGCTATTATTACTTGTTAGATGTATATGTGCATTTAATGTTTTATTATTATTATCTGTGATGTTTCATAAATGAATATAATAAATGAATACAGAAATACACACTTTTAAATGGTTGTGAGTGCATATGCCCGGTAACGTAAAATGTTCCAAAAACGTTTAGCTAATGATCCCATTAAGTAAAAAAAAAATCATGCCAATGTTTCCGTTCGAAACATCTAGTTTTTTAAATGTTAAAAATATAAAATACAAATGTCTTGGTGCGAACAAATAAGGGAAAGTTCCATTTCACAAACATTATGGAATTATTGCCTTTGAATGTTCTCTGAAAGTTCTAAAAGAAGTACCCTAGTAACATTTAAAAAACCGAAAAAATCATATGAATGTCCAAATAAAATGTTTCAGGAAAAGGGTGCCTTGAATGATGCATACATAATGTTTTTGTGCTAAATAATTGAACGTTAAATGAACGTTCTATTAATGTTACTGAAGAACGTTGATCATAACTTTAAGATGGCCTTCCCAGAATGAATGAGAACGATTCTGCTAAACGCTTCAGTTACTTAACATAACCTTATTTCCATGAGATAAGGGAATGAAGGTTATGTATGGGAACGAATCTAATCAAGCCGCATTATGAACAACAATTACATGCTGCTCTGCGAGCCCAGTGTAAGAGCACTAATAAGGGCCCTCAGCTTTAGTTTAGATCGTTCCACATAGACTCTCTATATGCTCTCTAAACTCTCTATAAGTCCTAACCTCTCTTGTGCTGAGATATAGAGGATAACAGCACTGCATGACACAATTATTGCATGAAATCAGCTCTCAAAGAAAAACCCATCCAGCTGGAGGACAAGACTCCTATAAAGGAGCGCGTGTTTGTCAGAAGGGTTATAAAGCACCACTTGAAGGAAATTCAGCACTACCTTGAGCAGCCCGAGCGCAGGTAAAGCTCAGGAGAGCAGCTGCTCGTAGCCTGTAATGATGATATACAGCGGTTTGAGCTCGTGAGGGTCTCGTGTGGCCACCTCAGGCCTCGTGCTACTGCAGCACCGCATTTACTGCAAACACACGGGGGACAAGGACAGCCACGCGCGCGTGCATGAGATCGTCCCTGCATTGTTATCAAAGCTGTGTGCCTTACTGCCTTCGACTGCTGCAGTGTCAGGATGAACAACAGCTTTTGTTATGCAAACACACAATATTCAAATGTATGCAGGGAACGTTCTCAGAGTTCTCAGGGAAAGGTTCTCAAAGTTGTGCACGAGTGACGTCAATAGAATGTTCGTTGAAAGTTACCCGGTCTTTAACGTCTAACGGTTTTTCTTTTTTTTTTTAAATGTTACTAATTGTTACGGAATTTTCAGAGAAAGTAACATTCCCGTAACGTTTGCACAATGTAAAAATGTAACATTCCCTTAAAATCAGTTTTTTAAAACAGTTTTGTTTAAGGATGTTTTAAACATTCAGAAAAAATGTTTACATAACTTAATTAGAACTTCGACAAAATTTTTCCTCAGAATATATTTTTGTTAAGGACACCATGAGTGAATAGAGAAAATAGTGACTAGTATCACTATACTGATACCATTAAAAAATGCTAACATCTTTGTATTAAAAGGTTTTCTGAAATGTTAATGTTTACATATACAAAATAAGCCATATCTAATTAAATATGCACTCATTTGCATACATTCCAAGAACAAAAACCTAAACATTGGATTGAGCCGAGTTCAACATTCTTGTTTGATTTTGTTGACATAAGAGTTGAATGTTTTTATTGAGAGGATATTACACTTCTTTTTTTTATCACCCCATAAATCAGAAAAATACTGTCAACAGCCAGAATAAAAAAAAAAATCATGTTTTCAGGAATCACATGTTTAGTGAATAAGTGTGAATGATAGGAATAAAGTTTGGTGGAGCTGAAGTAGAGAGAGAGAGAAAAAAAGCAGCCTTTAAAAAAGTTTTATTACTGAAATCTACAAATGCAAATAGTTACAGAGCAATAAAATATACTCTTAAATGTGTACTGTGGATATAATGTTTGTAATAATGATATGATGATGTTTTGATCCGCTCTTCATCCAGAGGGACGAACACAAGAGAAACTTCAGAGGGAATTTTAGGTGTGTCTTCCTGTAATTATGTCCAGAAAGCACCGGAACACAAGCATTTTAGACAGGATTTCTGGGAAAAAGAGAAGCAGAAATGTTTTGTGTTTGAAACAAGCAATTAAAGCATTAGCAATAAACACACGTACTGCAATGCAGAGACTGACGAACCTCTCTTGTCAGCCAAACAACTTTGACCTAAAATATTGTCTTCATATTTCAATAATTTAACAACACATTTGTATGCTCACGGTTCTGTGATGTCAGTTAATGGTCACCGGACATGCAGGTTAATAAAATATAATTTTTTAAGGTTTGATTTTCATTGTTTTATTTTAGAAATTATTTTAATTTGAGATTTCTAGGTTAATATAGATTCTCATCACGACGGGGAACCCTGCTATGATGATTTTAAATTGTGGTTTCACCTACAAAATGACAATAAAACTCAACAGAAATAACATTTAATGAAATAGTCACTGTGTCATTTAGATAGTTTTCACATCTTTCTCTAATGTTTTTGAAAAGTTATATAAATGTTAGGACAAAATGTTTTTAAAGTGATGTTTTTTAAACTTTATTAATATTTGATATTCGTTCTCAAAACGCTGAGAAGAAAAATCTCTATAGAATAACATTCTCAGAACATCTTGATGTTATTTGTACTTGACGAACCTTTAATAAATAATGTTATAATCACCAAAACTGTACATTATAACATTCTTAGAACATTAAAAATAAACATTCAAATGATCTCACACCTTAAGTGAACATAAAGTTTTTAAAAAAAATCCTGTAAGAGACGTTTTTCTACGTCTTTCTTACATTTTAGAAAGTAGAATGTTTCCACAATGTTGTTCTAACATTCCCATTAGGTTATGAAAACATTATTTCTGAATGTTCTCTGAACATTCCAAACGTTTAAGGACTGTTCTTTCTCAGTTAAACAAATGTTAAGAGAACATTCCATTTCAGAATTTTGAGAACACTGTAAGAATGTTACTTTCGGATGTTCTAAAACAAGTGGCAACATTTAAAAATCCAATATTTGAATGAAGTTTATACTAAGCCTTTGTGAACATTCTGAATGAATGTTGTATTAGTGTTTCTGGACGAAGGTTCATGATGTTCCCTGTTAGCCGATGGTTCTCAGTCTCGGTGTGCTTGTGATGGATTCAGTCTACTGTGGTTTAGTTCCTGTGTGTCAGATTCTAACCAATCCGCTCACCAAACCTGATCAGATGGAGTTGTCACGCACCTCCTGGGCTCCCACAACGCCATGTTTTCTCCCATCATCCATCACTGCTGTCATGTCCAGCACGGCGGCCGCAGGGGATTTGTAGATTGTGCGTGACAACTTCATTACGAGCCGATCAAACACCCCGCTTTCATCATGAGCGATGCGTGTCAGTCTTCTCCAGCATCTGATCTCAGCTTAAACTGACATACGAAGGCTCCAGTTCAAACCAATGACACAAATCTATACAATGTAACTTTAAATTGAAATTTCATTCAAATGACATGCTGATTAAAGGCGTCATGTGCAGCTGAACTCACACTACAGCCGTTGATTTGTTTGCAAACTTCTGGCACTTGATTCACTAAACGAATTATGCACATCTTTTTCCAGATGTTGGAGTGCTGTGGATTATTGTAATGTTTTTATCAGCTCTCATTCTGACGGCACCCATCCACTGCAGAGCATCTATTGATGAGAAATTGATGCAATGCTACATTTCTCCAAATCTGATGGAGAATCAAACTCATCTACATCTTGGATATTTTTGGAGATATTTTTGTCTTAACTATTCTTTTAAAAACTTAAATATGAGTTGCATTTCCTTTAAACAAAACTAAACTTCTTTTACATTTCGTGACCGAAAAGTTTCCCCATTATTTGTCAAGTCCCATTTCGTGATCTGCTTGAAAAGGTCCGACTCAAAAAAGTTCATTCACAAACTGCTGCGTTTTTTCTCATCACATGAACCTGGTACCTCGCAAACACATTTTCATTTATTTAAACTTGACTACTCGAATGACTAGAAATGGTTTAAAATGACAAATCTGCTGGTGATTTCCATTTTTGTGCACGATGTGCATCAGACAGCCCACCATCTAAATGTGCATTTGTGTAGACAGCACGCTGATGCTCATGTTGTTTCTCAGCAGACGGCGTCTCCCGCCCACGAGGACCTGAGGAGCACTCGGGGTTAATGAGCCTCCTACAGACGTCTGTGTGTGTCTGTGTCCAGCAGGAGGCAGACATTGAGCTCTCCTGCTGCTTTCTCATCACTCTTGTTCTGACAGGAACAGAAACCATTTCCCAGCACAGACCTCTGCCTGCCCAATGGACTAGCAGGATGAATTCAGAATACTAGCACATACAATTTAATAAACATATGGCAGAAAGCGTAAGAGTTGAATAATAGTATGCTATTCTAAAATCAGTGCTAGTGCACGACAGAGCACAGTATACACTGAATGTGAAGCTGCTTGCATTGTATCAAGCACTATAGAAATAAAGATGACTTGACTATAGTTTTAGCAATAAATTCAGCCCGACCTCAACACGCTCATGTTTAATGCATCCGATGTCAGTAGTTTTGATTTTTATAAAAAAAAAAATTGTGTGTGTATGTGTCAAGTCAAGTCACCTTTATTTATATAGCGCTTTAAACAAAAAAAGACTGTGTCAAAGCAACTGAACAACATTCATTAGGAAAATAGTGTGTCAATAAAGCAATATGTCCAGTTTAAATAGTATCTTTGCAATTATTTGAGCCTAAAACTCCTTTAACGGATTTGGATATGTTATGTGTAAGCCAGGTTAAAGAGATGGGTCTTTAATCTAGATTTAAACTGCAAGAGTGTGTCTGCCTCCCGAACAATGTTAGGTAGGTTATTCCAGAGTTTAGACGCCAAATAGGAAAAGGATCTGCCGCCCGCAGTTGATTTTGATATTCTAGGTATTATCAAATTGCCTGAGTTTTGAGAACGTAGCGGACGTAGAGGAGTATAATGTAAAAGGATCTCATTCAAATACTGAGGTGCTAAACCATTCAGGGCTTTATAAGTAATAAGCAATATTTTAAAATCTATACGATGTTTGATAGGGAGCCAGTGCAGTGTGGACAGGACCGGGCTAATATGGTCATACTTCCTGGTTCTAGTAAGAACTCTTGCTGCCGCGAAGAAATATAGAGCTGAGTATCATCAGCATAACAGTGAAAGCTAACACCATGTTTCCTGATGATATCTCCCAAGGGTAACATATAAAGCGTGAAGAGTAGCGGCCCTAGTACTGAGCCTTGAGGTACTCCATAATGCACTTGTGATCGATATGATACCTCTTCATTCACTGCTACGAACTGATGGCGGTCATATAAGTATGATTTAAACCATGCTAATGCACTTCCACTGATGCTAACAAAGTGTTCAAGTCTATGCAAAAGAATGTTGTGGTCAGTTGTGTCAAACGCAGCACTAAGATCCAATAGAACTAATAGAGAGATACACCCAATGTCAGATGATAAGAGCAGATCATTTGTAACTCTAAGGAGAGCAGTCTCAGTACTATGATACGGTCTAAATCCTGACTGGAAATCCTCACATATACCATTTTTCTCTAAGAAGGAATATAATTGTGAGGATACCACCTTTTCTAGTATCTTGAAAAGATTTGAGATTAGTCTATAATTAACTAGTTCTTTGGGGTCAAGTTGTGTGTTTTTTGATGAGAGGTTAATAACAGCCAGTTTGAATGTGTGTGCAACTTCTCATATTAAGAATTACAGTTGAGAAACGGATGGATGGAAAGGCTATTCAATGTTTTGCTCTTTAGTTCATACAGAGAGGAGGATTATGGGACGTGAAGTGTGTTTTTGCAGAAGGGAGGGGCTTAATTCTATTCTGACTGACTGAATGCATCTATATACATACGTCTTGTTTACATCCTTTATAACAATCATCATCATAACCACATAAAGGACATTGAAATTATATACATTATATCCATTACATGTAATTATCTCAGAAGTGTCCTATGAGATTTTTGAATCTCTGCTGATTATATAATTTATAATGCTGTATAATTATGATATTACGAGTTCAGTGAACTCGTGCAAACCTAGTGTGTTAATGCAGTTATTCAGAGAGGGACAGAAACATTCAAAGAGCTTGAAACACATACAGACACTGAACACACACACACACACACACACACACACACTTGCCTTGGGTATGTTCTTCTCCATCAGATTTAATGTCGGGAACAAGCTTCCAGGCTGAAGTAAAGGAGAGCATCTGCCTGTGGGACACAAACACTAACCGCTCGACCTCATATGACCCTCATATCTCACTCGCTCACTAGACGTGGTGTGTATATTCCAGTGTGCTTAATAGACAGCAGGGTCCCTCACTGATTCTGATAAAATCATTCCGATAAATAAAGCATTTCTTCCTGGAGCCGCTGAGATTAAAGTTACAGCAATAACACATTCAGGCTGATGTCTAGAGATCTAATGGCTGTTTTCACGCAGGTCCTCTGGGCTCTGAGGTTCATGCCGCATATAGATGATATATAGTGTTCAGACGAGTCCTGGTTTAGCTTTAGCTGTTAACGTTCACACACAACCTTTGCTTTTCTCTCATTTTCCATTGACTTCTATGATTTCTACCTCTAATATCAACCGTTTCACATTTTAACATCAGCATTAAGGCATTTCTTGGTTGTTTATTGAGTTGTTTTCCTCATGGAGAGCGTTAGCTTTTGGTAATTTCACATTTTACTGCCTTTGTGGGAGTATCTTGAATTTTTAAGTGTTCATTTTAGATATTTTAGGGAAGCAAAAAAGCAGGTGTTTTTGGAGAGGGAAATTAAGCTTAATAATCAAAGAATCATTTACTCAACAAATCTTTATTTTCTTCTCTGAAGACGAACATTTATGCTGCTCTTTTCAACAGATCTAATAGACCTATGACTGTCAGAACTATAGAACAACAGATAAATAGATTAGAGTAGAGAAGGTTGTGTAAAGGCTGTGCAAACACACACACACACACACACACACACTCGTCTTCTAATTAAAACATGAATATCACTGCATGAGTTGATTCTTATTAAGCTTAAGCAGCAGCTCTAGTATAATGAGTGTTCAAACTCCTCTCAAATTAACTAAACAGCACAGCAATTACACAAATACAAACAGAACAAGTCATTTACACACATTCAGCTGCTCTCTCTCTCTCTCTATTGTTCTCAGTGGTCTTCTACCTCATGTGCAATTAATTAATGCAGACGGACACTCGCTCTGTAGGAAACTCCAGTGAGTGTGTAAATATAACCTATATATGGAGACTGTCACGGGGATGACAAGATGCGAGACGTGCGGATCCATGTGCAAGCTTTTATTGAAAAAAGAAGTGGTCAAAACAGGCATGGGTCAAACAACGGCAAACAGGTATATATAGGGCACGACACAAGAATAATCCAAGGGCAGGCGTGGGTCTTCGATAGCCAACTATATCCAGACAGGGTAATCCGAAGGGTAAGTCCCAAAATAAGAATCAAAAACGAGGTAAACAATCCAAGAACAAAACACGAAGGCAAGACAAGGCAGGAAACGAGACGACATGGGCTAAACAATACTCTGCAGTTTGAAAGTGATATGGATGAGTGTTATATAGTGAATGTGTGACTGGTTTCAGCTGTGTGTGTGTAATCAGTGCAGTGGATGATGGTACCTGTAGTCTGGGGTGAAGTGCAAGAGTGGGTGTGGTGCAAGAGTCCATGTAGTGAGCGGGTGACCTCTGGTGGTGAGTGAATGTTAGGTCCTAGACCAGATTCATGACATTTCACCCCTCCCCCCATCCCCACAAGGAGCGGCTTCCAGATGCTCCAAACACTTTACGATTCAGGAGGGTGGTGGAGCGGAGGCACAAGGAGGGGAGGGATGGAGGGCCAAGTCCACGTGGAAGTGGAGTGGCAGGGGCCTGAGGCAGAGACAATAGAGCAGAAATCCAGGGTGGAGCAGGAACTGGGTGGAGCAGGAACTGGAGCCCACCAGGGCAAAACAGGCGGAGCTGGAGCCTACCAGGACGGAGCAGACGACCACCACAGCCAAGCAGATGGAACTGAAGCCCATCAGGGCAATGCAGAGGACCACCACAGCCAAGTAGATGGGACATAAGCCCACCAGGGCAGAGCAGATGGAACTGGAGCTCACCAGGCCAAAGCAGACGGAGCTGGAGCCCACCAGGGCAGAGCAGAGGACCACCACAGCCAAGCAGATGGAACAGAAGCCCACCAGGGTGGAGCAGGAACTGGGTGGAGCAGGAACTGGAGCCCACCAGGGCAGAGCAGAGGACCACCACAGCCAAGTAGATGGGACATAAGCCCACAAGGGCAGAGCAGAAGGAAATGGAGCCCACCAGGGTGGAGCAGATGGAACTGAAGTTTACCAGGTCCGAGCAGATGGGGTCAGGACCCATGGCAGAGACTGGATCCTAGGAAAGCAAAGACAACACAGGCAGTACATTCATAGTGACCTCTGGTGGTGAGTGAATGGAAGTTCCTAGACCAGATTCATGACAGAGACTATATATATAATAGTATAATATATATATAATGTTTAATCAGGTTGAATATGAAATGCATACTCACCAAAATAACCAGAGAATATGGTATTGTTTTTGATTTTATTGATCAACTAGTTAATCAGCTCATACTGAAGGAGAAGCTATACCATTATAACCAAGCGAGCAGCTCGTAGTGTTGACACAGACACAGACACAGACACATTTACTTCACGTGTGAAAGCCACACTGCACTATATTTCCTGTCTTAGGACTGTGTTTCAAATGTGATGTTTCTGACCATCTAAAGTTTACTAAAATGAAATGTTTCTA
The DNA here is from genome assembly GCF_023724105.1 of Carassius gibelio. NCBI lineage: Eukaryota > Metazoa > Chordata > Actinopteri > Cypriniformes > Cyprinidae > Carassius > Carassius gibelio. The sequence goes on along the minus strand of NC_068374.1, from coordinate 35,312,520 downwards.
TGTTGAAGTTGAACACAGCATCTCATAACAGTAAATAATCTCATGCAACTATATCAAAAAGTACTGAATGATAATAAGGGTCATTTTTATTTCTTGGTCAGGCTGTTATTAATGAGTTCTGACTAAAGGAGAAGTGAAAAACCCAGCAGTGGTTATTTTCACACACATCTCTCCCTCGGTCCAGTGTAAAAGCATTTAGAGACTGAGCTCTAAGAGGATTTCTGTCTTCTTCCCTGGTAATTATTTACACACAAAACCATAAACCTTCTGTAGTTTTCAGTTTTGCTTTATTGTCAATTCTGTATTATAATATAAGCCTAATTGTGTGTTTTTATTTGTTTATTATTTTGCTGTAAGGTGAATGTAAATGATGGAAACATTGGTGACGTTCCTCGTCACTGGATTTCTGATACAAGGTCTCATTCTTAGATTATTCCTCTATTTAACAAGATTAATTATTAGTATGAAAGCACTTTTAAGTGACCTTCATGAGATCGAAGAGCAATAAGTTCTGCAGAAGTGTGTTCTGCTTGAATTTTCTGTGATTACTTCCTTATATCTGTTTGTTTTTGTTTTAGGTGTTTTGTGTGACTTTAATACCAATCTGCCAAATAAAGTAGAAGCTCTGAAAGGATCCTGTGTTTTCATCCCCTGCACATTTGACATTGATCAACAATATGAAGCTGACCTCACTGACAGTGCAAAGAGAAAATGGTATAAAGACGGAAACCCTCCCGTTATAGTGTTTGACTCCAGCAGCCCCAACACTGGACTGTTAAAAGGAGAAATATTTGGCACTGCTACACAGAAAAACTGCACCACACGCTTCGATAATGTTGATCAGAGTCATAGTGGGTTATATAACTTCAGACTTGAAGCCAATGGTATACTGAAACATAGCTACACAGGACCTACATACTCTCAAGTTGAAATTGGCGTCTTAGGTGAGTGTCATATTGTTCATGCTGCTTCTATAGTGTGACTGGACATGAAAATAAACCTACTACAGTACAATATATACCTCAATTTTGGATATAATGACACATAAGATCTTGTAATATTTGACTGCGTCTCTGTCTGTTTTTCAGGATCTCCCCCCAAACCTACACTGAGCATCTTTCCGGATCAGGAGGAGATGATTGAGGGAAGTTCAGTGAGTCTGCGCTGCTCTACTAAGATCTTCTGTCCGTCTCGTCCACCATCTCTCACATGGAGCTCGTCTCTCATCGAGAGCGTCACAGGACGACCGTATCAGAGCCAAACTGAGCTCATCTCTGATCTGAACTTCACTGTTTCTCACCGTCATCACAGAGTCACTTTCACCTGCACTGCAACACACCAGATACAGCAGCAGAAAACAACACAAGAGTCTCGTCTGCTACACGTTCAGTGTAAGACAGGAATTATATCAGTCAGTGCTGAATGATCATCTATAATTAGTGCTGTAAATCATAAACTAATAACCTGAATGTTTTTTTCGTCCACTAGATGCTCCTAAAAGCACATCTGTGAGGATAAATTCAGCTGGTTTAGTTCTGGAGGGTCGTTCAGTGACTCTGATCTGCAGTAGTGATGCAAACCCACCAGCAGTGAACTACACCTGGTACAGAGACACTGAGAGACCTCTGAATCCAGTTCAGACCGGACCAAACCTGACCATCAACAACACCGACCCAACACACAGCGGACGATACTACTGTACAGCTGAGAACAAACACGGCACACAGAACTCATCAGTGCTGCTGGACGTCCAGTGTGAGTGTTACAAGTCTTAAAGGGGTCATATGACATTGCTAAAAAGAACATTATTTGGTGTAATGCAATGAGTTTATGCAAAAAAAAAAAAAAAAAAAAGATATAATGTGCAAACCCGATTCCAAAAAAGTTGGTACACTGTACGTAATTTTGAATCGCCTGACCACAGAACAGTTTTCCACTTTGCTCTTCACTCTGGATCATTTCTCCTGTCTACCCTCAGAAAGATGGGCATCTCTGGAACCATACTCCTGTGGTTTAAGTCCTACCTCTCTGATAGATCCTTCAGGGTGTCTTGGAGGGGTGAAGTTTCTAAGTCACAACGACTTGCTACTGGGGTTCCTCAAGGCTCAGTACTTGGACCGCTTCTCTTCTCTATCTACATGACTTCATTAGGATCTGTCATTCAGAAGCATGACTTTTCTTATCACTGCTACGCTGATGACACTCAACTCTACTTCTCATTCCAACCAGATGACCCGACGGTAGCTGCTCGCATTTCAGCCTGTCTGAGTGACATTTTTAGCTGGATGAATGACCATCACCTTCAGCTCAACCTTGCTGACAAAAAAGACAAAACTGCTGGTGGTTCCAGATAACCCATCGTTTCATCACAACTTCTCTCTACAGCTGGGTTACAACCATAACTCCTTCAGGACACCCAGAAACCTAGAAGTTGTGATGGATCATCAGTTAAGCTTCACAGACCATATTGCTACAACAACCCGGTCCTACAGATTTGCCTTATGCAACATTAGGAAGATTAGACCATTCCCGCCAGAGCAATCCACCCAACTTCTTGTCCAAGCTCTTGTTCTCTCCAGACTAGACTATTGTAATGCTCTCCTGGCTCTTCCTGCATGTACTGTCAAGCCTCTGCAACTGATCCAGAATGCAGCAGCGAGGGTTGTCTTCAATGAGCCAAAAAAAACTCTACTCATCAGGTTACACGGCTACCAGTAGCTGCTCGCATCAAATTCAAGGTACTGATTCTTTCCTACAAGACGACCACTGGCATGGCACCAACATATCTAAACTCACTAGTTCAATTTTATCTGCCCTCCAGAAGTTTGCGCTCTGCAAGTGAACGACGCCTTGTGGTGCCATCCCAAAGAGGTTCAAAATCACTTTCACTGACCTTTTGTTGGACTGTGCCCAACTGGTGGAATGACCTCCAAATCTTAATTTGAACAGCTGAGTCTTTACTCATTTTCAAAAAACATCTAAAGACTCATCTTTTTCGCCAGCATTTAACCAATTAATGCTAGCACTTACCTTTTCTTTTCTTGTCTATCATATTCTTAAAAAAACAACAACAACCTAGTTACGTGTTCTGTACTAGACTAACTGAGACTTGTCATGGCACTTGTATACTGTTGTTATTCTCTTGTTGTCTGATTGCTTCTATTGTTCTAATTTGTAAGTCATTTTGGATAAAAGCGTCTGCTAAATGATTAAATGTTAAATGTAAATTATTCTATTTCTTTTTTTTAGCACAATTTGTACAGTGTCCCAATTTATTGGAATCGTGTTCTTACATTATTGTTGCTCCTCTATGCCGCCCTGGTGGGTATCTGTCTTGTCTGCTCGGCTGTGGTGGCCCTCTGCGCCGCCTTGGTTGGCCTCTGTCTCAACCACAAAGCGGTGGTGGTTCTCTGCACCGACCTGTTGGGCGTCAGTCCAATCTGCGACATCTCAGTGGGCTCCAGTTCCACCTGCTCCACCCTGAATTCCTGCCCTGTCGGCTCTGCCCTGGGCCCCTGAACTTTCCGTTCCCTCCTGGCCTCTTTGTTTTGTTGTTGTTGTTGTTGTTTTTTTTTCTCAGTTTCACTCTATGGACCTGGCCCTTCATCCCTCCCCCTGGTCCTCTGCTGGTCCACCTCCCTCCTGGTCTCCTTGTTGTTGTTGTTTTTTCACTTCCAGTCTCTGTTTCCCTTTATGGCCCTGCCCCCCCCCCCTTTATCCTCCACCAGTCCACCTCCCTCCTGGTCTCTGTGTTCCTTGGATTGTTCTTGTGTTCGGTGGAGCATCTGGTAGCTGCTCCTTAGAGGAGGGGGTAATGTCACAGTGTCTGGTTGGTGTTTCCCTGGGTGTCCACTAGTGGTCTCACTTCCCCATAGTCACCCCACTGCAGGCACTACATTTCCCACAAGCCTTTGTCCCATTCATCACAGTTAATTGCACACCTGTTTATTGCACTCAGCTGTCTCCACTTTCATCGTTTGCACCTGTCCTTAAACCAGCCTGTCTCTATCTAATTCATGGAGTCCTTGTTTAATGTTACCCGGCTTTTTCGTGTTCACTGGTGTTTCGTGTTTCCTTGTGGACTTTTATGTTTCTTGTTCTGACTGCTTACCTGGATTGTGACCTTTGCTTACTGGATTGTAATTTTTGGATTTCCCAAATAAAACACTGCACTTGGATCTTCCTGTTTGTGTGTAGAAGATTACCAAATACTCACACTGGACATCTAGAAGATTACCAAGTACTCACACTGGACATCTCAAAGATTACCAAGTACTTACACTTGACATCTAGAAGTCCTAGATGTCAAGTGTGAGTACTTGGTAATCTTCTAGATGTCCAGTGCAAGTAATCTGCTGAACATCCAGTGCATGTAGGCTACTTGGTAATCTTCTAGATGTCCAATGTTAGTACTTGGTAATCTTTTAGATGTCCAATGTGAGTACTTGGTAATCTTCCAGATGTCCAATGTGAGTACTTGGTAATCTTCTAGATGTCGAGTGCTAGTAATCTGCTGAACATCCAGTGCATGTACTTGGTAATCTTCTAGATGTCCAATGTTAGTACTTGGTAATCTTCTAGATGTCCAATGTGAGTACTTGGTAATCTTCTAGATGTCAAGTGTGAGAACTTGGTAATCTTCTAGATGTACAATGTGAGTACTTGGTAATCTTCTAGATGTCAAGTGTGAGAACTTGGTAATCTTCTAGATGTACAATGTGAGTACTTGGTAATCTTCTAGATGTCAAGTGTGAGTACTTCGTAATCTTATAGATGTCCAATGTGAGTACTTTGTAATCTTCTGCAAGTAATCTGCTGAACATCCAGTGCATGTACTTGGTAATCTTCTAGATGTCAAGTGTGAGAACTTGGTAATCTTCCAGATGTCCAATGTAAGTACTTGGTAATCTTCTAGATGTCAAGTGTGAGTACTTGGTAATCTTCTAGATGTCCAGTGCAAGTAATCTGCTGAACATCCAGTGCATTTACTTGGTAATCTTAAAGATGTCCAATGTGAGTACTTGGTAATCGTCTAGATGTCCAGTGCAAGTAATCTGCTGAACATCCAGTGCATTTACTTGGTAATCTTAAAGATGTCCAATGTGAGTACTTGGTAATCGTCTAGACGTCCAGTGCAAGTAATCTGCTTAACATCCAGTGCATTTACTTGGTAATCTTCTAGATGTCCAATGTTAGTACTTGGTAATCTTCTAGATGTCCAATGTGAGTACTTGGTAATCTTCCAGATGTCTATATGTGAGTCCTTGGTAATCTTCTAGACGTCCAGTGCAAGTAATCTGCTGAACATCCAGTGCATGTACTTGGTTATCTTCCAGATGCCCAATGTAAGTACTTGGTAATCTTCTAGATGTCAAGTGTGAGTACTTGGTAATCTGCCAGATGCCCAATGTAAGTACTTGGTAATCTTCTAGATGTCAAGTGTGAGTACTTGGTAATCTTCTAGATGTCCAGTGCAAGTAATCTGCTGAACATCCAGTGCATTTACTTGGTAATCTTAAAGATGTCCAATGTGAGTACTTGGTAATCGTCTAGATGTCCAGTGCAAGTAATCTGCTGAACATCCAGTGCATTTACTTGGTAATCTTAAAGATGTCCAATGTGAGTACTTGGTAATCGTCTAGACGTCCAGTGCAAGTAATCTGCTTAACATCCAGTGCATTTACTTGGTAATCTTCTAGATGTCCAATGTTAGTACTTGGTAATCTTCTAGATGTCCAATGTGAGTACTTGGTAATCTTCCAGATGTCTATATGTGAGTACTTGGTAATCTTCTAGACGTCCAGTGCAAGTAATCTGCTGAACATCCAGTGCATGTACTTGGTTATCTTCCAGATGCCCAATGTAAGTACTTGGTAATCTTCTAGATGTCAAGTGTGAGTACTTGGTAATCTGCCAGATGCCCAATGTAAGTACTTGGTAATCTTCTAGATGTCAAGTGTGAGTACTTGGTACTCTTATAGATGTCCAATGTGAGTACTTGGTAATCTTCTGCAAGTAATCTGCTGAACATTCAGTGCATTAACTTGGTAATCTTCCAGATGTCCAGTGCCAGTACTTGGGAATCTTCTTGATGTCAAGTGTGAGTACTTGGTAATCTTCTAGTTTTCTAGTGCAAATAATCTGGTAAACATCCAGTGTGTGTACTTGGTAATCTGCTGAGAATCTAGCATGAGTTATTGTAATCTTCTGGGTCTCTACTGCAAGTACTTGGCAATCTACAAGATGTCTGGTGTAAGTACTGTGTCCAGTGTGAGTACTGGGTTATCCTTTTGTACATCCAGTGCAAATAGTTGTTATTTTACCAGGAGTCTAGTCCAAGTACTTAATAATCCTCTAGATGTCCAGTGTGGGTACTTGGTAATCTTCTAGATGTCCAGAGTGAGTAATTGGTAAATTCTAGATGGCCAGAGTGAGTACTTAGTAAACTACTAGATGTCCAGTAAGTGTGAGTACTTGTTAATCTGCAGGACATTCAGTTCAGATGGTCCAAGCATGGAAGACAGTCTCTGTCCGACTGCATGACAAACTTAGACAAGAGCATATACAACACTTTCTCATCCTATATCTTACTGTGTTTGTACTGTTTTAGCACAGTAGGCTTAAATGTCTGCACACAGTTAGTGTGAAGTAAATTAGTAACGGGTATAATACAGACAAGTGGTGTTGTGACCTGCTGTCGATGTTTCAACACGTTACCTGCATCTTAAACTTGTAAAAAGAGAGCTTTAAACCTGCAGTCTTTCAAATGTTAAACTGTTAGATCACACATTCTACATTGCATATCTTTTTTTTTCCTCAGATGCCCCAAAAAACACATCGTTGTCAGTGTTTCCCTCCGGCTCAGTGATGGAGGGTCGTTCAGTGACTCTGATCTGCAGCAGTGATGCAAACCCAGCAGTGAACTACACCTGGTACAGAGACACTGAGAGACATCTGAATCCAGTTCAGACCGGACCAAACCTGACCATCAACAACACCAACCTGACACACAGCGGAAGATACTACTGTACAGCTGAGAACAAACACGGCACACAGAACTCATCAGTGCTGCTGGACGTCCATCAGACTCATTTCTGTCTGCATCCTGCTGACAATTAACTTTTAAACGTTATGTATTCATTAGACTTTTGAAATTTCTTATAATTATTGTCCCCCCAATATACTTAACTTTACTTTTCTCTTTGTCTTTTGGTTCACTGTATATCTGGAGTGACTCATAAATGTTACTGTCAAATATGTTTGGATAGAGTGATCCAGAGGTGGGAGTAAGTTACACATGTGCAAGCAGGGACGAACTGGGAGTGAAAAACAACTCTCAAACAGGCCCACCAAAACTACAATCAGTCACTATTATCTCACAATATAATAGTAATTCTGTCAAATTTATGGCAAATAACATCACACCACCCATGGTGAAAACCTTGGCTTTATTTTCATTTTCCATTGAATTCCATATTTTCTACATTTCAAATTTTAACATCAGCATTAAGGCACTTCTTGGTTGTTTATCGAGTTGTTTTTTTCCCTCACTGACAGTGTTAGCTGTTGGTAATTTCACATTTTACTGCCTTTTTGTGGGAGTATCTGGAATTTTAAAAATATTTATTTTAGACATTTGTGGGAAGCAATTGGTCCGAACAAAAACTGCAGACTGGATTACTGAAAATGCACATTCATTCTCTGCCAGTAGGAGGTGCTTTTGGTATGTCAGAAATATAGTGGTTTCCATGGTAACGGCTGTAAACAAAGAAGCTCAGCTAATAAACAATACTTTATCAGGTAAAATGAAAATGCTAACTTTTCTGAAGACAAAGGTTACCTTCAGAGGTTCATTCAAGTAAAAACGTGAATAAGTGGGAATGAGAAAAGTGTGAAAAAATATAGCCTATATTGACGAGGAAAGTCCACTGATGAGTTAATCCTACATTTTATTTTAGTCATTTTAACTTAGGGCTGTCAATCAATTAAAATATATGATTGCGATTTATTGCATGAATTTAATCGCACATTTTTATTTGTTATAATTGTACCTTAAATTAATACTTTCCCCCAAGATTTCACAGACGAGACTTAAGCTTAGTCCCAGACTAAAATACATGTTTCAGTTGTCTCATCTGAAAATATCTTGCTCTGACATATCTTAAAATATGTCAGTGTCAATATTTCTGTGTCAAGATGCACATCTGTTACATTTTCTTCTAAGGCAATTTTGTGAAGTTGCTTAAATATCTTAATTAAACGAAGGCCTAGTCCTGGCTTAAGCTAAACCTTGTTTGTGAAACTGGGCCTTCAAGATTTTAATCTAATCAACAAGGGCATGGACAAATAATGATGCTTTATGTAATATATGTTTATTATCAGTGAAACCAATAGTAATCAGAGCATGAACGTGTTTCATAGGTCATAGATGTTTTTCAAAGAACTTTTAAACACATGATAAAAACATAGAAATATTAGGTTCGTATTACTTATCTTTATTTATACTGAACAATTTACTTACACAAACCTGTTTGCATTTTCACAAGACTGGGCAGCTCACTTCTTCTGAACATGCAAAGTGTAAATTTATTATTACATTTGTTTGCCTCTCTGTGCTGTGCCACATAGTGTATTCTGATGCAGCTAAATTGTAAAAACTGTTTTCATTGATATATTTGATACACAAGATAAAGACAATAGCTGTGCTGTGATTTCAGCTATACTTGCATTTAAAATAAGAGAAGTAAAAGAAGTGTGCAAGTGTGCACACGCGATGGGAAAGAGAGACCACTTATGTATTGGTCAGGCTGCTGTTACTGAGTTCTGACTAAAGGGGAAGCGGGGAAAGAAAAAACAGTAGTTGTTATTTTCAGACACATCTATCCCTCCGTCCAGTGTAAAACATTTAGAGCTTGAGATCTGAGAGGATTTCTGTCGTCTTCAAATCTCTTCTCCGGTAATTCATTTACACACAAAACCGTAAACTTGCTTGCTTTATTGTCAATTCTGTATTATAATATAGGTCTAATTGTGTGTTTATATTTGTTTGTTATTCTGCTGTAAGGTGAATGTAAATGATGGAAACATTGGTGACGTTCCTCCTTACTGAATCTCTGATACAAGGTCTCATTCTTAGACTATTCCTCTATTCTATTTAACAAGATGAATTATTATTATGAAAGCATTTTCACGTGACCTTGAGATTAAAGAGTAATAAGTTCTGCAGAAGTGTGTTCTGCTTGTATTCTCTGATCGTTTACTTCCTTCGATCTGTTTGTCTGTGTTTTAGGTGTTTTTTGTGGCTTTAATATGAATCTGCCGAAGAAAGTAGAAGCTGTGAAAGGATCCTGTGTTTTCATCCCCTGCACATTTGATATTGATCAACAATATGAAGCTGACCTCACTAACAGTGCAAAGAGAAAATGGTTTAAAGTCGGAAGAAGTACCGCTGTGTTTGACTCCAGCAGCCCCAACACTGGACTGTTAAAAGGAGAAATATTTGGCACTGCTACACAGAAAAACTGCACCACACGCTTTGATAATGTTGATCAGAGTCATAATGGGTCATATTACTTCAGACTTGAAGCCAATGGTATATTGAAACATAGCTACAGAGGACCTACATACTCTCAAGTTGAAATTGTCGTCTTAGGTGAGTGTCATATTGTTCATGCTGCTTCTATAGTGTGACTGTACATGAAAATAAACCTACTACAGTACAATATATACCTTAAGTTTCGGATATAATGACCCATGAGATCTTGTAATATTTGACTGCAGCTCTATCTGTTTTTCAGGATCTCCACCCAAACCTACACTGAGCATCTTTCCAGATCAGCAGATGATTGAGGGAAGTTCAGTGAGTCTGCGCTGCTCTACTAAGATCTTCTGTCCGTCTCGTCCACCATCTCTCACATGGAGCTCGTCTCTCATCGAGAGCGTCACAGGACGACAGTATCAGAGCCAAACTGAGCTCATCTCTGATCTGAACTTCACTGTTTCTCACCGTCATCACAGAGTCACTTTCACCTGCACTGCAACACACCAGATACAGCAGCAGAACACAACACAAGAGTCTCGTCTGCTACACGTTCAGTGTAAGACAGGAATTATATCAGTCAGTGCTGAATGATCATCTATAATTAGTGCTGTAAATCATAAAGTAATCACCTGAATGATTTCTCCTCCACTAGATGCTCCCAAAAACACATCGGTGAGGATAAATCCAGCTGGTTTAGTTCTGGAGGGTCGTTCAGTGACTCTGATCTGCAGCAGTGATGCAAACCCAGCAGTGAACTACACCTGGTACAGAGACACTGAGAGACCTCTGAATCCAGTTCAGACCGGACCAAACCTGACCATCAACAACACCAACCTGACACACAGCGGACGATACTACTGTACAGCTGAGAACAAACACGGCACACAGACCTCATCAGTGCTGCTGGACGTCCAGTGTGAGTGTTACAAGTCTATGCCCCGCCTTTCTGAAATAAATTAAAATTTTTAAAAAGCACATCGGTCTGAAAAGCGAGGTGTGCTGTGATTGGCCAGCTATCCAGTGCATTGTGATTGGCCAAACAGCAACTGCAAGAATAATAGTAACGCCTTCTTTCTTTATGTGAACAGTTGTGCAGCGTTATGAAAATCTTCCCACATCTTGACGTAGATATGTGGGGCCATGTTAGAATAGGTAGTTTTAGGTAGGATTGGTTGACTATTAACTGTTAGAATTAATATCCCTTTGGAGACTTTAGTCTTTGCAACTTTACTGATTTTTTTTATGTACCAAAAGCTTGTAATACTGCAAAGAGAAAGAAAAAAATTTAATCACATCATATGACCCCTTTAAATAATTGGTAATATATATTTTCCACACATTAATTTGTGTTATTTTACAGTTTATGTCTTTACTGTAATCTAAAAGAAAATCTGAAAAATAGTCATAACACTAAATACTGTGACATCCAGTGAGAGTACCTGCAAAACTTTTGAACATTTAGTGCATGTACTTGATAATCTGCTGAGTGTCTAGCATGAGTAATTGTAATCATCTGGTCATCTATTGCAAGAACTTGACAATCTACTAGATGTCCAGTGCAAGTACTGTGTCCAGTGTGAGTTGTGGGTTATCACTTTTAAATCCAGTGCAAATACTTGGTTATTTACCAGGAGTTTATTGCAAATACCTGGTAATCTTCTAGAGGCCCAGTGTGTGTATTTTGTAATATTCTAGATGTCCAGTGCGAGTACTTGATATTCTTCTAGATGTCCAGTGTGAGTACTTGATATTCTTCTAGATGTCCAGTGTGAGTACTTGGTAATCTTCCAGATGTCCAGTGTGAGTACTTGGTAATCTTCTACTAGTCAAGTGTGAGTACTTGGTAATCTTCCAGATGTCAAGTGTGAGTACTTGGTAATCTTCCAGATGTCAAGTGTGAGTACTTGGTAATCTTCTAGATGTCCAGTGTGAGTACTTGGTAATCTTCTACTGGTCAAGTGTGAGTACTTGGTAATCTTCCAGATGTCCAGTGTGAGTACTTGGTAATTTTCTAGATGTCCAGTGTGAGTACTTGGTAATCTTCCAGATGTCCAGTGTGAGTACTTGGTAATCTTCTAGATGTCCAGTGTGAGTACTTGGTAATCTTCCAGATGTCAAGTGTGAGTACTTGGTAATCTTCCAGATGTCAAGTGTGAGTACTTGGTAATCTTCCAGATGTCAAGCGTGAGTACTTGGTAATCTTCCAGATGTCCAGTGTGAGTACTTGGTAATCTTCTACTAGTCAAGTGTGAGTACTTGGTAATCTTCCAGATGTCAAGTGTGAGTACTTGGTAATCTTCCAGATGTCCAGTGTGAGTACTTGGTAATCTTCCAGATGTCCAGTGTGAGTACTTGGTAATTTTCTAGATGTCCAGTGTGAGTACTTGGTAATCTTCCAGATGTCCAGTGTGAGTACTTGGTAATCTTCTAGATGTCCAGTGTGAGTACTTGGTAATCTTCTAGATGTCCAGTGTGAGTACTTGGTAATCTTCCAGATGTCAAGTGTGAGTACTTGGTAATCTTCCAGATGTCAAGTGTGAGTACTTGGTAATCTTCCAGATGTCAAGCGTGAGTACTTGGTAATCTTCCAGATGTCCAGTGTGAGTACTTGGTAATCTTCTACTAGTCAAGTGTGAGTACTTGGTAATCTTCCAGATGTCAAGCGTGAGTACTTGGTAATCTTCCAGATGTCCAGTGTGAGTACTTGGTAATCTTCTAGATGTCCAGTGTGAGTACTTGGTAATCTTCCAGATGTCAAGTTGTCAAGTGTGAGTACTTGGTAATCTTCCAGATGTCAAGTGTGAGTACTTGGTAATCTTCTAGATGTCAAGCGTGAGTACTTGGTAATCTTCTAGATGTCCAGTGTGAGTACTTGGTAATCTTCCAGATGTCCAGCGTGAGTACTTGGTAATCTTCTAGATGTCCAGAGTGAGTAATTGGTAAACTTCTAGATGTCCAGTAAGTGTGAGTACTTAGTAAACTACTAGATGTCCAGTAAGTGTGAGTACTTGTTAATCTGCAGGACATTCAGTTCAGATGGTTCAAGCATGAAAGACAGTCTCTGTTCGACTGCATGACAAACTTAGAAAAGAACATATACAACACTTTCTCATCCTATATCTTACTGTGTTTGTGTTGTCTTAGCACAGTAGACTTTAACTTCTACACACAGTTAGTGAACAAGTAATGGGTAAAATACAGACATGTGGTGTTTTGTCAGTGTTGTGGCCTGCTGCAGATGATTGAACAAATGCTTCAACACGTTACCTGCATCTGAAACTTGTAAAATAGAGAGGCTAAAACCTGCAGCCTTTCAAATGTTAAACTGTTAGATCACACATTCTACATTGCATATCTTTTTTTTTTTTTTTCTCAGATGCCCCAAAAAACACATCATTGTCATTGTTTCCCTCCGGCTCAGTGATAGAGGGCAATCCAGTGACTCTGATCTGCAGCAGTGATGCAAACCCACCAGTGAACTACACCTGGTACAGAGACACTGAGAGACCTCTGAATCCAGTTCAGACCGGACCAAACCTGACCATCAACAACACCGACCCGACACACAGCGGACGATACTACTGTACAGCTGAGAACAAACACGGCACACAGAACTCATCAGTGCTGCTGGACGTCCAGCAGACTCATTTCTGTCTGCATCCTGCTGACAATTAACATTTAAGCGTCATGTTTTCATCAGACTTTAGATATCCATCCTAAACATAGGTGAAAATCCCACAACAACCACAACAGCTTGATGTTGTCTAATGTGGCACGGTTTCCCTGCGTCACTTATAGTATAAAGACCTTTCTCTGTGTATACATATCCTTACAAGTTTTAACTGTGTTATTGTCCCCTTCAAAAATTGCTGGTCCCCTCACTGTATGACGCAATTTACCGCCTTTGTGGGAGTCTCTTGAATTATAATTAAAAAAGCAGGATTTTTTTGTAGAGGGAAATAAAGCTTAATAATCAAAGCATCATTCAGTCAACCCAATGTCGATCCAAACCTGTATTTTATTAACTTATGACTGTCAGAATTATAGAACAACAGATAAATAGATTACAGTAGAGAAGACAGACAGGAAAAAAAAAACACACACCTAGCAACCACACAGAGCACCCTAGCAACAGCATATAAGTAACAAACAAAAAAACAAAACTCGCAGAACAAGCTCACCAACCACAATCACACTGTCATCAAATTTGGGAAAAACACAGTATTTATTAATGTAGTTTTTAAACAGTCTGCCATTATGAAATATTCTTACCCACCCACCCACACACACACACACACACACACACACACACACGCACGTATACTCTTAAGTGTAATTACATCCTGTAATGCCTAGCACTCTGTGTGCATGATGGATTATTGCATGACACCATTATTTAGCTGAAAAATGATTAATGGCATACGAGCTCCATAAACACAGAGCTTTGAGCTGGAACTGAGAGACAAGCCCACGGAGAGCGTCTGTGACCCACACACACCTCTGAAATAAACACCACCACGGCCTACATGAAATATGAGCCGCGTTAAAGCACCATTGTTCTCCGAATGACAGGAGGAGCAGAATTCATTCAGCATTCGTCCAGGAGCGATAAACTCTTCATTATAACTCCAGACGGCTGTAGAAAAATGGAAAAGAGGAAAACTCCACATAAAAACATGAGATTACAGCTGTCTGCCAAGAACAAAACAATGAATGTTGCTTGAAAGAAATAACAATTTCATCATAATACTCCTGAAGAAAAACTCTAGACTATACTTACTCTTGAATGAAAGTCTACTTATTATAAATGCTTTTTCTGAAAGACTAAACAGGTTTCTGGGTTTATTTTCAGGATGACGTTGAGTATTTGGGCTTGTTTTATCATTATTCAATGTGTGATGATATTTTTCGGTGTCAGTGTCATGGCAATCTCTAGTCCATTTGTTAACCAGTCTTAAATAATTACGTTCAGAAACTTTATTCCATTACAAGCTGCTTTTGATGCAACAGTAAGACAGTATTTCTTCGCTTTAACGCTTTATTCCTCTCTTGGGGGTTTCACTGCTTATCCTCAGTCGTCAAGTAAGATAAATGCACAAAAAAAACTACATTTTGTTTCATTATTGCATCTTTTGTATTTTGAGAGGGTTTAGGATTTAATGACCACTCTAAAAATAATGTGTTTGCTCAACAACAACAACAACAACAAAAAACATTAATTTTAACATTTATTCTCCTCCAGTTCTATGCGAAGCATGCTGGGAACTAGAAGTGTACCGTCAAAGTCCAAATTCAACATCATAAGTCATTCTGTCAGCAGAACTCATCAAAATAATTTAATTTAAAAAGATTTAATTTAATTAAATGTATTAAATGAGTAAATTAATTTTTTTAGAGTGTACTACACAATATTCAGCTCTAAATTATGCACCACAAAAAAAAAGACATACATATTATATCATAACATATTATATATTATATATAAAGACTGAAGACTCAGTAGTGTCTATATTATATACAGTCAAACCAAAAAGTATTCAGACACATTTTGATGCAGTTTTATTAGTGGGTGCAGGACATTATAGAGCATTTGCATAAAAGAGGATAACAAACTGTGATAATTTATACCCAAAAATTCTTCATAGAGTGGACTTTTGGGAACAGACACTAACTCTGGGTTCTTGTCATCATTTTCTGAACTATAGCGAATAAACTGTGTTAAAAGTTTTAAAATGTTAAGGTGTCTGAATACATTTTGGTTTGACTGTATCTCTTAAAAAACAAATCTCAGCACTGAGATATTAAAAAAGGCTTGTGGTGATTGTTTTAAGCAAAAACACGACAAACCGGGAACGTTCTCAGAACTTTCGCCTTTAATGTTTAACGTTTCTTTGAAACATTTTAGTTTGGAAGTTTACCACATGGTTCAGTGAAAAACACTTGCAAAATGATAAAATGGAACGTTGCTTTAATGTTGTTTTCCCTTACGTTCACATAACCAAAAAATCTAACATCTAGAGAACATTCCGAAATAATGTTTCAAATAAACAAAACGTTCTTAGAACAATTTTTCGTTAGCTGTGAACCCAGATAACATCAATGCTCTCAAAACAGCTTATTTTAAAGTTATAAACAAACATGCTTCCAGTAACATTAATAAAACGTTCATTCAAATTTGGGTTTTTAATAATGTTCACGAAATGTTAACGCAAAAACATTATTTATACACGGTTCCCGCTTTTTCTAGAAACATTCGTTCAAATGTTCGTCTGACGGTTTTTAAATGTTGCTTTTTCGGAACGTTCAGAGAACATTCAAAAGTAACATTCCACTGATGTTTGAAAATGGAATGTTTCCTCCACGTTCGCAAAACATTTAGAGAACGGATAGCTAAACGTTATTAGCAGCTGTTCACAGTGCAGTACTGCACTTTTTAAATGCTTTTTCTATAAAAACACTCTAAATAGACGTATTTGACCATTGCATTCACGTCTCGTGTCTTTTATAGTGTCTCATGCATTCTAAAAATGAGAAGTACGAGTTAAAAGGAGTTCAACTTAAAAAAAAAAAACATGTCTTGAGATTTTCAAAAAAATTCATACTCCACTGCATCTTGCGTTTCTGCTTTAAAAATGCCCTCTTGTCCCCTCTTGAGCTGAATAAGATGTAATATGGATATTAATAGTCAAACATCTGGCTGCATGAATGAGCAAGAATATTTTAGTATTCAACAGGCGTAAAACACTGATGTGTGTCGTGAAAGTTAAACTATCGGCCCTTGATTCACCAAGCCCCCGATGCATTTCAGATTTCACAAATCTTTACCTGAAGACCCCTCGAGGAAAGTATGAACAGCGCAGACAAAGATCTCCACACGAAACACTCAAAAAGAGATTTAAATATGAGTCGAGATCTCTGAGCGCATGTCAAGAGATGAGCGATGTTTTATAGGCCACAAACCACAAGACGTCATCTCTGAAAGAAGTAAGAGTTTGAAACATGAATGTGATCTAGAGGCTCGAATGCTCACCGAACACATCCTCAGACCTGGATCCCATTAACAATCGTCTTTAAATAAAAGCTTTAAAACACACACACACACACACACACACACACACACGAGGAAGTTTGGTAACATTTCACTTAAAGCCTTTATAAAGGTAGTGCAAGTGCAATGGAAAGATTCCATGGATTCTTCAATGAACCATCAATGCAAATAAATAACCTTTCATTTTAAGAGTTTGGATCGTTTTTTTTTTAAAGCGTAGGACATAACGTTGTTAAAATAGTGTTTATTAAAACTTTGTTCTCATGTTGTTGCAAAGGAGACATTCATGTTTTTGTAATGCTTTCAGAAGACATTGTGACAGCATTCGTGGAACATCTTAGAAAGACATTTCTTGAAATATTATACGTAACTGATGAACAAAATCTGGGGAGACATGTTTACGGAATGTTCTCAGAATGGAATGTTTCTCCAATGTTCACATAAACAAAAAGAAACATTAAAAATAAGAGAAAATGAATGGAAAAAATGGCATGTTTGTTCCAGCAAGATCTGTGTTTCTGCTGTGTGTGTCTTCACCTGCTGCTCTGTTTGATTGACACTATATAAAAGTCACACTTTGCCTAATGGGTAATTAATCAGGGTCCCGGATCAATTCCAGCTCATAATTAAGTTAACCGCTGCTCTCTCAGTTCAACAACCCCTCATGATTAAACCTGAAATCTCACACAACAATTCAAGTTTTGGTGTTTGGTTGTAAAACTTATCATCACAACGCAGTCATTATAGATGCATCTCACTAGTGGCTAAAAGTTGTGTGGTTTTGAAAGTTGCTTTGTTTTTATGCAGCTGCATTTATAATCACAGTAAGAACAATGAGATATTATTGCAGTGTGTGTGTGTGTGTGTGTGTCTCATAACTTCACTGCTGACCTTCCCTCCGTTAGCACTCATCTCTGTCTGATAAGAGCGTGTTCTGTTATCTGGAACATACGCCGATTATTTTACCCAAGAGTCTCTGAGTGTGTGTGTGTGTGTGTTTGATAGAGTGTGAGGTGATACAGAGGACATGCTTTAAAAGGAAACATACAGAGAGAAAGACAAGTGTCACACACACACACACAGATAAGGACACTTGCACTGCACTTAATGTAGGAAGCCAGAGACACACATGTTTGACTGAGTGTGACCTCTGTGTGTGTGTGTGTGTGTGTGTGTGCATCCAACGTTTCACCCTACATGCACTATTAGCAAACTGTTACAAATAAGACTTGCAGTGATACCTTTTTTTAGCTTTAATCCACATCTCTGTAACTCCTCTGCACCTGTCACTGGACCTGATTGAAAACAGGGGTTTAAAGAGGTGTTAGTAAGGGTCTGATTCATGCACACTTCTGATCAAAGGTTTCTAAAGTGTTGAAGTCTCTTCTGCTCATCAAGGATGTGTTTATTTTGATCAAAAATACTGTAAAAATAGTGAGATATTATTGCAATTTCAAACAGCTGTTTTCTGTGTGAATCTGTGTTAAAGTGTAATTTATTCATGTGATGCTCCGCTGTATTTTCAGCATCATTCCTCCAGTCTTCAGTGTCACATGATCTTCAGAAATCATGAATATATGATGATTTATTATTAGAATTATTTGACAGTTGTGGGAAACTGATACTTTTTTTTCAGGATTCTTTGATGAATAAAAAGTTAAAAAGAAGAGCATTTATTTAAAATAGAAATATAATAAGAAATATTATAATATTTTTGGAAAATGGTTATTTATTCATAATTCATACGCACATTATGAAGTTGGAGTTCTCTTTTAGACTTGAACTCCATTATTCTGGTTTAATTACAACTTTAATAATAATAATATTTTTTTTTGTTTGATTCTAAAGCATTTATGTGGACTGGTGTACCACATAAAATATATAACTTCATAATCAATTTAAGTGATTTTATAATTTGGTTGCAAAATGACATGCCAAAAATAATTTTAAAAATAATAAAAATATATAATATTTACAATTGTATAATAAACCATTGTGAATAATTTTTGAAAAGAAAAAATATATATATATTTTTTTTATGTATTTTTATTTATGTATATATATATATATATATATATATATATATATATATATATATATATATATATATATATATATATATATATATATATATATATATATATATATATATATATATATATATATATATATATTATTCTAAAGCATTTATGAGAATTGGTATAAAATATAAATTTATCCATTAAAAAATATATGTATATATAATTTGCAATAATATGTGATAATATAACCATTGTGAATGACTTGAGCAAGAACTGACAATGAATATTTGTATTTCTAACTCATTTTAACAAAGATTCATAAATACTATAACAAACATATTGCTCATAGTTTGTTAATGAATTACGAATGGGTTTTTATTGTAAATTCTTACACTGCAAATAATCAAACAGAAAGGAAATCACATACGAGCCTGAGATATAATAATAATATCAGTGTTTGCTGAAATGCATGACTTCTGCAGCGGTATCTGTGAATACTAAAGGGATGTTGCTGAAATATATTCTGTGTTGAAGACAAAATCAGCAGCAAACACACTCTCTTTCACGGCTGATAAACCGCGTGGCACTAATCTCCGACACACAAAACTGTTCTCTTATAAAAGAAGGAATATCTCAAGTGTTTTAAATTAGGGCTCGTATA
>NC_068374.1:35220749-35288249 GCF_023724105.1 Carassius gibelio | reverse complement strand
GGTGATGTTATTTAAAAAGCACTCAGGAGCAGAGAGAGAGAGAGAGAGAGAGAGAGAGAGAGAGAGAGAGAGAGAGAGAGAGAGAGAGAGGGAGACAGAGAGAGAGAGAGAGAGAGAGAGAGAGAGAGAGAGAGAGAGAGAGAGAGAGAGAGAGAGAGAGGGAGACAGAGAGAGAGAGAGAGAGAGAGAGAGAGAGAGAGAGAGAGAGAGAGAGAGAGAGAGAGAGGGAGCCAAGAGCAAGACGAGGCACAAGAGATGAATGGAGACGTGTGCATTAACAAACAAACCTGGTTTCATTCAGGGCCTGGTTTCCCGATAACGCTCACTCTTAGCGCGCTAAGAAGACTCAAAAGATATATCTTACCAAAGTTGTTTATGTTTATGGAAGCTTCTTAACACGCTGCCTCTTACGTCCGACGTCACAAGAGCGCTGTCCCGAGTGAAGGTGCTGAATTAGTTGGCATCGATTGCTCATGAATCGATTTTCCACTTAACGCGAAGATGCAATACAGCGTTAAGAAAGACAACACGTTCTATGCAAATGAAACATTTCTCAAATTATTACAGTAACATTTATTTCAACATAGTTTAAGTTATCAGTAGAATATAGACTATAAATTTAATTATCAAATGGTCAGTAATATGTTCACACCATATCTAATCTTCCCCCCTCCTTATCCCATTGTGCCACTTGTGCCGCTTCTTGGCATGAGTTTAACGACTAAAAATTATATAATACACTTTTATATCAATGGTAAGGTACTTTACAATCAGAATTGATTGGCAAGCAGCTGCAGTTACTTCTGTGCAATGCGGTTTTAATTGCCATTGGTTAATGTTTTCAATAAAAACCTGATAACCTGCACGTTTATGGCCGCGTGTCCCTTTCGCGATATGTACGCCTGATCAATCACTTCATTGGGCAGTTGTGCCCAATTTCGACCCCTTGCTGAATTATTCCCCCCCTTGTTCAAGTCGCTACCTAATTGCCTAATCTGAACCCCTGCCATAACGTTAAGAGAGAGGTTAAGGAATAGGTTAAGAACTACTTAGCGATAGCGTCTAGAGAGATTTCCGGACTTTGAAACTTTGAAGCAATATTTCTGGCACAAACTATCTGCATTTAATCATACGTTTCACTCTTTCACAAGACAAATGAACGTTTTGAGAAGAGCCAGAGAGCAACTTTCGAACCTTTTGATTGAAGGTTTGTTTTTTTATGCATTCTGATGAAAATGAGAGGATTTTATAAGCTAGCAAGTGAAAGTCGAAGCAACAGCACATTTAATCACATTGATGGAAGTTACTGTATAATAACAGTCTGAAGTTTGAGGGTCGGAGAGATGTCTTTTCTTTTTTTTTAACAAGTTTCTTCTGCTCAACAAGGCTGCATTTATTTGATAAGAAATACAGTAAAAATTGTGAAATTTTATTACTATTTAAAATAAGTGTTTTCTGTGTGAATCTCAATAATATAACTTTTTCATTTTTGTAATGAACATAGTAATACGTGTCTCTCTTTTATACATAAGTGTTCTTTCATTTAATTAATATCATATGCATGTACAGTTTTTAAAAATATACATATAAGTGCACATTCAACACAATTAAGCACAATGTATTTTTCTTCTAAATATTATTATTATTGTTTAAACCCTAAAGGTTGCTTTAGACGAGAAAAAGGCATAAATTAGACAATGCTGTAATTATATTACTGTATATTAACCAGATTGGACACGGTAATGCTAACAGCTAACTCTCTCCAGGTGGTGATCTCTCAGGTAACACAGGGTTAAGTTTGGATTAAAGCTGAGAGACTGGAGACATATCTTCAGCCGCTGTCCCACGCAGACGTTAATAACACACACTAACTTCCCTTTAGCTCTAAAACCTGACGCTTAATGTCACTGCTCTGAATTACAGAAATGTGCTGCAATTAAGATCTGTGAATCACCAGCGCTTCGTTACTGCGTGACCTCTCACGGGTTCATGTCTCAAACTCACTGGACAGACAGTGGATCTCTCTCACACACACACACACACACACACACACAGGCTTTGATTGGCCCCTGTTGAGAGCCGAGCTGCTCTCTAATGAGTCTGTCTCGCTCAGACACGAATAGTTTTGCTTCCTAATGCATGAAACGTCTGAAACTCCAGGACGATGAAGCTTCCCAGCAGACCCTGTTCTCCCACAAGCATAGAAACACACGGATGAAGAACTAGTCCCGTAACCCCATTAGACCTTTCTGATGGTCTGGTGAAGTGACTTATTTTTGCATTCAAAAACACAACAAAACAGAATAGAAAGATTGCAAAAATTGCAAAAATATATATTTTTTTAAAAGGATCATGAACATTTTTATTATAACTTTAAAAAGTCTATTTTGCACTCTTTTGCATTTTGTTTACATTTTAAATACAGGTTTCATTGTGTTATTTATATAAATATTTATTATATTATTAATTATAATATCATTCATATTTAATCATTAATATTAATATAATTGTAATTGTAATATTAATATAATTAATTAGTAATTATCATTATTAATATTTTGGATTAGCATTTATTTTATATTTAAAAAATTTTTTTATTTTAGTTAAAGTTTTAGTCATTTTCGTCATGCCCTTTTTCATTTATATATATATATATATATATATATATATATATATATATATATATACATATATATATATATATATATATATATATATATATATATATATATATATGTATATATATATTTATATATATATATATATATATATATAAATTGCGCTTTAATTTTTATTTCAACTTTATTTTTAGCGATTCTAGTATTTTAACATAATTTAATCCAGTTAGTTTATTTTAATACTTTAAATCAACTTAAATATCAGAACAATAATTAACAGTTTTAGTGATAGTTTTATATAAGAATATTAAAGCTTAAAAAAGGAAAAATAAATACAATATTATTTTTATGTATAAACACTGTGTAAAAAATCTAGTTTATTTAAAACTTAAAATAAGTATTTTTATCATGAAATATCTTTAAAAAATGTGCTTTATGTGCAGAATTAATATTTATATACTATATGGTTGTTAATATTTTGAATTAGCTTTTATTTTTATGGAGGTTTAGTTAAAGTTTTAGTGATTATATTATTTAATAATAATTATAAAAGAAATTAAAAATTGACTTGACTTGTTGACTAATTCCTAATAAAAATGTACGTGTAACATATTTGATTAAATAATATGATGAACCTATTAGCACTGAGCTAGCTGCAATGCATTCTGGGATTCTACTAAAATGCAACCAAAATGAATTCTTATGCACTTGAGGTTCTCATTGTGCTTTATAAATCCACTGATTGAAACTCTCAGAAAGCAGCTCAATCTGTTGTTACCAGACAATCACCTCAGCACTATAAAAACCACACACATGCACTCAGTCATTGTCCGGTCAGTTCACGACAAGGTCTTACCTGTATGCTAACTCCAAGGACTAACTCTTCTTCTACTTACCTCTCTCCAGTGATTCCCCAGTGTGTGTGGTCTCTCACACATCCTTCACTATCTGCTCCTCTGCTTGTGTCTGCCAAATAAACTACTGTATCTGTTACTCCTCAGCCTCCCGAGTGATCCGTAACACTAGCGTACGAACTTCAGTATAACTTCAGCTAGCAGAGAACTAAATGAGTGAACGAGGAATCAGAAATCTGGACGTTTGTGCAGTTAATTAAGATCACAGCATGCATGAGGTCAGCTGGAGATTCACAGCTTCACTGCGCTCTGACGGCGAATCTGAACGACAGAACACGTGTGTGTGTGTGTGTGTGTGTGTGTGTGTGTGTGTGCAGACGGATGACCCTGCTGGGCTACAACTCACTGAAGTGTTTTTAAGACTTTACTGTCAATGTGGTTTAATTAGCCAATGAACTATCACTGAGACAACACGCTAACAAGTTCTCTTTCTCTTTCTGGTCCGTCAGCTTAAGTCAGTGTTTGAAGGAGCTTTAGTTTCGTGCACAGATCTCAAACTTCTGCTCAGATGCTGCTCTCTCATATTGGCAGCAATAGCCAAAAATACATTGTATGGGTCAAAATGATCAATTTTTCTTTTATGCCAAAAATCATTAGGATATTAAGTATAGATCATGGTCCATGAAGATATTTTGTTAAAATCCTTACCATAGCTATTTCAAAACTTAATTTTGGATTAGTAATATGCATAGCTAAAAACTTCATTTGAACAACTTTAAAGAAGCGATTTTCTCAATATTAAAGAAACCAAATTATTTGAATGTAATTAGCCTACATACAAAAGGCATTATTTAAAAAAAAAAGCACAAACAAAATCAAGCAAAACAATTCCTAAAATGAATGTTGTTTAAAATAAAACCACTAGAATTAGTTTAAAAATAATATCAACTTATTATATATTGTTATATTATGTATAATTTCTTTGTTAATATATAGAATATAATTAAATTATTAAATTATATTTCATTAACTATATATATATATATATATAAACATTTTATATTATATTACATATATATATAATTAATGCATTATAGCATTAGATTATAATATAGCAATCTATCCATATATCTATATCTATCTAAAATATGTGCAATTACATTATATATATAAAAAAAGATTATAAAAATTAAAAGATTTAATATATTAACAATTAATGCATTAGATTATAATAAATCAATCAATCAATCTCTCTCTCTCTCTCTATATATATATGTTTTTTTTGTTTTGTTTTTTCAGAAACTGTGTTTTCAATCACAATAACTATGATATTTATTAACAATTATTAAATAGCAATTTAATTTAGTTTTCAAATATTTCTATTAAAATTCATTTGAATTACAAATGTTTAGAGCTAGTAATTTTAGTACATCAACACACTTCACTTAGTTGCAAATGAATGGTTTAGTAAAAACTAATATTTCTTATAACTTATTTAAATATCAGCTTTATTTAATTAATTGAGCCTGACGGACAGATGGAGATTATAAAGTGGTAATACACACACATGGATGATTGATGGCTGTCTAATTCCTCTTGATTTGATTTGCTTCTCGCTGGACATGAACTCACTCCGCTCGCTTCATGATGAATTAATGAACACACTTCAGTCACAAACCGGAGCGAAGCGAGCTGTCAGTCTGTTCCTCTATAGCCAACAAACCTGGACAGAGGAGCTCGTAGCAATGATTCCCACACGACTAACACAACAACAGCATAAATAACATAAATAACAATAACAACGCAATCCACATTACTAATTCATGCTGCTGTGCATTGTGGGTAACTCTGAACACATCACAGCATTAAATGCAAAGATCTACTCTTCTGTGCGAATACTTATACTTATTTTTATTTTGTTATTTTTTTTAAATTGTAACTAAAGGCGTTACATTTTATGTTTGTTTTATTGATAGATTATTTTAAATGTTTATATTATAGCTGTGCACTTATTTTAAATGTATATTATTATTTATATATATAATTTATTATAATTATTTTCCATTTTATATTATACCTTTACTTACTACTGCTCCTGGTTTTCACTGTGCACTTATTTATTTTTATATATTTATTTATTTTTTACATTTATGTATTTTTTTTTCTCAAAATAGATGAATCTATTTATTTTTATATTATACTTTTGCATATTCCTGCACCTGATTTTTACCGTGCATTTTTAACATTTTTAAATATCTAAATATTTAGCACTTATCTCTATTTATTTTTCAGGAGTCTTGTGTCTACTTAAAGGCCTTGCATATGTTTTGTTCATTAATATATTATTTGAATTTGTACATTATACTTGTATTCGTTGCTGCACCTGAATTTGCTGTGCATTGTATTTATTTACATTTATTTCTATATATTTGTAAGGAGTTCATGTAAAAGCCTTGCATTTTTTTAATTTTATTTAAATATTGTTTATGCATTGCTGCAATAGATTTTCAATGTGTACTTTAAAATACACACACACACACACATATTTATTATTACTATATATATGTGTATATATATATATATATATATACTGTGAAAAAATTTTTTTACGCTGTAACTAAAACAAGAAAATACCATTTCTATTACTTTTATGGTCTTTATGCTTCAAAGTTTCATCTACTGTGCAAATGAAACGTACTGCCAACATCTGAGTTTGGTTTCCTGAACCAAGTTTTTGTTTTCAGTGTGTGAATGAAAGTCCCAGCAGTCACTGAAATGCCATTTCCGTATATTTGGGTCTCTCTCATCTCATGCAGAAGGAGCTGTCCTCGTCTGAATGAATGCAAACAGCTGCTGGAGGCAGTTATGAACACGGGACAAAACCATCATACGAGCGGCTTAGGAACGACTCGCTTCACCTTTAAGAGCTCAAGCATCTCTGCAGCATTCAATAAAACTCATTAGAGATGTCCAGCGTGGTTATTTTAAGCCTTGTCATCATGTTCACACAAACCCCACGGCCGGCTCTCATTATCACAGTCACTCCTGAACAACTACTTCATACGGAAATCAGCATTCGGCTCAATTAGCATGTTGAGATGAGATCCAGGGAGCACTAGTTAGTGTGCGAGTGTCCCTGGTGCACGAGCAGCTTTCATTTAACAGGAACAATGGAACACTAATGGAACATGAGAGGCCTGTAACAAAGAGCACTTTCCACACACACACACACACACACACACACACACATCCAGTGCAGCAGAGCGTGTGTGTTTGTGCTACACTGATAAGAGTTTCTCTCAGTTTTGTTTGTGCTGATGTTGCTGAAGCAGTGGCTTGAGGTATTACACACACACACACACACACACACACACTGTTTCATCAGTCATATCTAAATGCAGTTAAACACCAGAGTTTAGTCCATGAAAAATGAGCAGAAAGATTGTGTGTGTGTGTGTGTGTGTGTGTGAGAGAGAGAGAGATTAATGTTACGAGAGGAAAGTCTTCCAGCTGTCTGACTTCATGATAAACTCCTGCACACCAGGGATATTAGTTAACTAAAACTAAAACCATGCATAAACAAACACAAAACTTGAAGATTTTTTTTAATGCATTTTGATTTCAGCTATTTTCCAAGACAACATTTCACATTTTGTTTAGTTTAAGTGCTAAAATAACTCAACCTTGTGTAATAACTAAATATGCATGAAGTCTAACAAACGTTGTCTTCGTTCTCAGTGTTTTAGCAGTTTTGCATCTTTACTTACAATCAAGTCATTTAATGACATGCATGCATTTATAACTGTGGTACTCACACATGCTTGACTCTTGACGTGTTTCTCTGATCCCAGATGTTCCAGAATCTTCTTTAATTCCCATATCGTCCACTACAGGAAGGATAGAGGTTTCCCAGACGGACTGGAGGCCTGCATCACGAGACAATACACACATTATCACACACATCGCTGGAGATTATGAAGAACAGAATCACTGGAGCAGAGCAAAGTCACACTGCATGCTCTTCTCTCTCTGTGTGTGTGTGTCTCTACACTCATTCAATTATAATAAATGCATAACCTGTAGAGATGAACAGATGAGCGGAAGGACAGGAGCTTCTGTCTCCTCTGTGAAGGAAGTTCCACATGATTTCTCCACGGATTTGAACTTTTTGTGCCAGTTTTCTGAAGATTGAACCCTGACGGTGGTTTGTTGAAACAGCGGCACGACTGCAGCTTTCACAAGCGTTCCTCTTCGTTTCTGTTGGGGTCCAGCTTTGTGCCTTGAAGGATTGTGGGTATTGAGTTCAGCAGCTCAGAATGATGCAACGCATGCTCAAGACTACAGTATGAATCTGAACAATGTCTCTGTAGCTCCTGGATAAAACTGAATCAACTGTTGTAGTTTAGCTTTCGTGGGATTGATCGTTTTTAAATGAGATCACATAAAAATTATATATATTTTGCATTATATGTATATTATTTATATTGCAAAATTACAAAAATTAAATGTTCCCTTAACATTCACATGAGAAATTAATTTTTTTACATTTTTTTTTAAATGGGGATGCATGGATACTAGTACTAGCATTGAGCTTAAAAGGTTTGTAGTTTGGTTGGAAAGCATGTAAAACAAGTTACTAAAGTTATTCTGACAGTAAAGAGAGTACTGCTGTTGCATGATCTTGATTGCTGCACACATGCATCATTTGGATTAAAACTAAATCTTATATATATATAAAACATACAAAAATTATACGTGAGTTCACTATAAACAACATTTATTTTAAACATCAAGCATGCATGACTTTATTTAAAGCCAAAGTGAAACTAGCAGCTTGTGTGAAATGCATCTTCTCTCTTTCCACACCATGGAAAAATGTGTGTGTGCACATGGTTTGCTGGCTTTATGAGTGTTTTGCATTAAAAGTGTCGCTTTGTAATATCAGTCGCAATACATTTCAGATGCATCTTATATTTCAAGAAAATATGGTACAAGATTTATGTATAACAAGTGGTTCCCTTGTTTTAACAGCTATAATTAAGTGTGAAAATAACCAAAGGAAATGTATGTGTGTGTGTGTGTGTGTGTGTGTGTGTGTGTGTGTGTGTGTGTGCGTGTGCATGTATAAACACTGAATTTTTGAATTATTTTATCATCTGAAATGTGTACATTTAGTATCATCAGAAGTGCATAAATGACACGCTTCCCCTTTAAATAATTCAGTCTGAACAACGGTGTAAGATACAACACATCTCTATTCTTCCTGACAAACACTCATTCATTTGGTGGCATTTAGTGGTCTGCTGATGTTATAATGTCTGAACAGGGATTTCAAAGCAGTTTAGCTGGAGTGTGTGTCTGTTTGTGAATGTGTGTGTGTGTGTGTGTGTGTGTTGAGGCTCTCTCTCTTGCGGTGGTCAGATCGATGGCTGTCCTCTAATTCAACACACTGTTTACTGACACTAAACGTCAAGAATGAACCTGCACTTAAACACATCAGAGACTCGCAGAGACCCCAGAGACCCTTGACGGACCGCGAGGATTGTCCGCAGGTTTGCACGTCACCCCCCCGGGGATCTGTTCACACCGAGAGAAAGACATTAGTGAGGAATGAAGACATTAATGGCCCTGAAACAGATGAGAGAGCGGTGAATATTCTCAATATGAATCCCAGGAAGGTTCCCTCGACGTTACAAACTAACAATCTTCCAGTAACATCAATAGAATGTTCGTTTACAGTTATCTGGTCTTTAATATGTTCTCAGAACGTTCACACAAAAACATTATCTATACATCGTTCATGGAACACTGAAACATTGTAACTGGAGAGTTCATGAACAATTCTTTCATCAATTATTCACACTTCACTTGTTGCAAACTTTGAGATATATCTTCTGCTGAACACAAAACAAGAATGCTGCCACCGGTACCCATTGACCTCTATAGTATTTGTTTCCACACTGTGGAAGTCAATGGCTACCGTCAACAGTCTGGTTTTTTTTTTTTAATTTGGGTGAACTATCCCTTTAAGTCTGATCTCTGTACATTGTCAGATCAATATGAGCAGTGAGATTAAACAGCGTTAGCTAAAAATCCAACTAAAAGGGTTCAGGAAAACAACTTACGACAATCAACAAATGTGATTTTTTGTTCTGCTTTTCTCCATTTTTTAATTTGGATGTTTGTCTAATATTTTTTTTAATGCTACTACGTTCATTCAGAGAACTTTCAAAAATGATACATTCAAAATGTATCATTTAACAAAAGTAATGATACAACGGAATGTTCCCAAAACGATACATTTTGAATCTTCAAAGAGAATCTTCAGAAATGTTTTGAAACATTTTCTAAGCTGGGATTCTACTATATACAAGCAATAGAACGTAGGTTTCTAGGTACAGTTTCTAAAATCTTCTATGAATGCTTTCTGATAATGGTAAACTTATCGACATTTGCAATAGTGATGCTTGACAGAGCAAAACAAAAATGCGAATAACTGTATTGTATGGTTATGCAACACTGTCTTACATGTCACACACCGGCAGAAAAAGGCACTAGTAACAGATCCCAAATTCCTCTCATTGATCTTTACTTGTCCTGATCCCCGGCTGGTCCCTTGGCCCCCAGTGAGAGTGACAGGCGGCTGATGGACAGTTCATTTAAACTGAATCCGGGCTGTCTTTCTCTCTGCCTGTCTCTCATCCCTTCACTTCATTTGCCTCTTTTCTGGAGCTGCAGACAAAGCTATCTCTGCGAGAGAAGCCGTGCTGATTGTATGCGTGTATTGTGTGCTGCTCCTTTTCTAAATGAGCAGCTTCTTCTAATAGCAGCTGTCAATAAAAACCTGCCTCCCCCGAGAGGATTGTAGCAGTGAAGATGTATGTATATGCCGAGTGGATGGCGTTAGCTTGACAGCGAGGGCTAAATTGGCATGTGAAGTAATGCAGAAGACACTAATTAAACACACAGATTACACTAACAATACTGTCTTCCACTAATCAAACTCTCGAGCACTTACTCTCCACTCTCATTAAAAACAACAACAACACAACATTGTTAAAAAGAAACTGATAATGCTGAGAAACACCATCGTCGTGCATGTCGACGCAGTGAGGGATGCAACTGACGTGCACAACTACAGACCATTAACAGCCCAGAGCACACATTTTAACAGCGCTTCTGGGTACTTTGAGACAGTGAGTTTCCCCCCAGTAGATGTCAGTCTAATCTTCACATCCTCAAACACATTCATGCATGAAAACCCTCAAACACACCCCTTCCAAACAGAAGCACTGTACAGTATATTCTGAGGTACGCACAGTATTTGAATAGCACTATAATAAGGCACTTCAAAGAAGAACGTGGTTTCCAAAACATCCGATTATATTCAAATGTTGCATTCTTATGGTAATAGCATGGCACTTCATTTCTGGGGACACCTGCATAAACACAATCACAACATCAGCTGCTTTGATCTGTCTGTCTGAGTTAGTGTGGGATCTCAATGCTCACACTAATAGTTCCACGGTCATCGTGGTTGCTTTGTACATGAACCGGGTCAATCAGCAGCATTTTAATCACTTATATTGGAAATATCACCATGTATAGTTCTGGTCCAGTCTGAAACAGTTCTGGTCCCTATTGACCACCATAGAATTTTTTTTCTTACCCATACTATGGAAGTCAATTAGAACCAAACAAATTTTGGTTACCAACATTTTTCAAAAATATCTTCTTTCATGTTCACCATGAAACTCATATATGACAGTTTTGGGGATGAGTTTATGACAGATTTTATTTTTTATTTTTTTTTGGGTGAACTGTCGCTTTAATAAATACATTAGCTAACAGGGAACGCTCTCGTAACGTTAATAGAATGTAATAGATGTTAATAGAACGTTCATTCGAAGTGGTCTGGTCTTTAATCATGTTTGTTAAACGTTACTAATTGTTTCAGAACGTTCGGAGAACATTCAAAAGTAACGTTTCCACAATGTTTCAAACATGATACAATGGAATGTTCCCTTAAAGTTCGTATAACCAATAATAATAATACAAAACTGGGTTGCCAGAATAAAAAATAAAAAAAATGTAACTAAATTGAAATTTATATTAAATCGCCATTATACTACAAAAAATGTTTTGTTAATTTGTTTTTGTACTCGTACCACAGTAAAACCATCGGTTTGGAGATGTTTTTTGATCATGCGCCTATAGCGTTACACGAACAGCGTAGTGCTACATTTCCCGCTAAAAGGGTCCTCACGCGCCGGAGCGCGTCATCACGGAGATAGAATCGATCCGCCAGCATCTGAAGCCGCGCTCAATCACACGACGTTCATTCACCTGAACGCCACATGCATCTAATCCAGTTAAAGCCCACGAGACGAACAAGTGTGCCCATTCCCCGACTATAAAGCCCGAGGCTGATGCACCACATCACATTTGCGCGTAAACACCGTCAACTGAGAGATACCGATGAAGCTTTGACGCCGTTAAACTGAAGTGTGTTGCTGATGTGAGAGTGATGCTGCGTCTCCTCCCCTCTCTCCTGCTCTCCTACTCCTCGTTTCCACTCCTCACTTGGCGTTCACCCACGAGAAGAGCTCCGACCGTCCAGCATCATGTCCTCAGACGTCCAGCTGCGTGAGCGCACGGACCCGGACAGCAGCGACCCCGCGGGCGCCAGGAGCGACTGAGAGCAGGTAGGACACACTGTCTGTAACTGCGAGCTGTCTAGAAAATATTTCAGCCGATTTGTTACATCACGCACGAGCCTGTGCTTTCATAAGCCTGCAAACCATTAAACGCGCGTCAACGAGCGCGCGTGAAAAAAACACAAGGTTCCCAATTTTATTTTATTTTATTTTTTTTCGTGTTAAAGTCCCACTGAGCTTGAAATCGATGGAAAGCACCGGGAGACGCGGCTCACTAGCAGTTTCTTGGATTGAGCTGTTGCACTTGACGCTCCGTGGACACTCCGTAAGCATCGCCGATTTCACGCGCTTTCCTCCCCATAACTCACTCAAGCCAAGCACGCAACCAACTTTAAGACTTTACTCACCTGAGACCATTTAGAGCATTTTCGGCAGGTCCGAGAACAGTCATGAGCTAGAAAATGGCTCAATTGGGCTCCGTTTGGGCGCAGACTAAAGCCGTAAACGGAATTTACGCACAAACCAACCAGAAAAAAAATGCCTTCAGTCTTTTTAATAACATCTGGGTATCAGATCGAACATTTGAGGGTTCAAAGAAACTGAGTTGGTTGCATTCCTTGCCGTTCGAGTTGTGCGTAAAAGGTTTTTGCGCACTTGCGCGCGACATTTCATTTAAACACTGGACGGAATAATTATGTAACCTATAGTTGGTCAGTTGCTTGTCATGCATCTGCCCTAACTATTGCAAAAATGTATGCACAGGTCGACTATTGTCAAGTGTCTCTATGTAGTCTACCATGACATTATTGATATTGGGCACCGTCTCAATGCATGTGAACTGATTTTCCATCTGTTGTGATTGACTGCGCTCGTGGCGCGTGGTTTTCTCTCCTGTGCACGGATATATCCTCGTTAATTTCCAACTACAGACCTTCTTTAATAGAAACAGCACTCGTCAAACTCGAATAAACCAATGTGTCCAACAGAATCCGCAAGGCAAATTCGTGCTGGATGGAGGATTTCTTTAATGCGCGTTTAATAGTTGTTTTATTCTCCATCATTATTTGGCTGCTCGGGCTCAGTCTGATTTTTGCAGAGCTCTAAAGTGTTCGGAAATGAAAAGGAAAAGGTCACGCACCACCGGTCCTGGCCTCTAATGCGTTCCCATAATGTCTGGGCAAGGATTAACTGTTATGAATCAATAACTTGTGCTGGAAGTTTTCGGCTTAAATCTCTGATTTATCTCCTCTGCTGCTCTGTGCATGGATCAGGAAGCGCGCGCGGAATCGATAATCAAAGCGCGTCACGCGTCACTTCTGCTATTTTTTTTTTAACCTTCAAGTTTTGGCAAATATTTCATAGGTGAAAGAAAATAGACATCAACTCTGCTTGTGGACGCTGTGCAGGTGAGATGTGCTCATCTGGAACTAGTGCGCAGTTGAAATGAAGCTTTATTGACGGTGAAGAGATTTCATGAGCTGTTCTTCACACTGTTGTACGTTTCTCGCTCTTTTGGTTTGGCGCGTTCTGCCCGTTAGAGCGCGCGTTAGATGCAGACGGGGGCGCGCATGGACGCGCACTAGAGAGAAAAAACAGAACGCTACAGTTTAGTGATAAAATTACGCTACCATATCTTTTTTTTTCTTTTTTTTAATAGTATTTTTATAGTATTTTATACTATTTTTATAGTATTCTTTTTACACCCAATATTTCAGTGTGAAATTGTACAGTGTGTACTAAAAATATATATTTGAATAGTCAATATATGTCGTATACTTCTATTATATATATATATATATATATATATATATATATATATATATATATATATATATATATGGATTTTAGTCAATGTATATATGATAGTTTGAGCTTTAAAAACTGTCCAAAATATTAATGACTCGTAGATTTTTTTTGTCCAATCATATGCTCTCTTATATGAAAAAGTCCTGCCCCCTGATGTCACGTGACAGATCTCAGTCCGGCATTTCAGGGACACTTTCAGACTCAGTCCAGCTGGAGGTCATCTGGTGCGGTCAGCAATAAATACAAATAAACAGGGTCCAAAACAGGGAAATCTGATCACTCAGACCACATTTAGATAAATTCAATTCTAAATAAACAATACAATGGACAATAAACATTTGTTTACTTTTTTATATTAATATACTAGCATTATAACACTATTTATTTAGATCATAAACATAATTTTACCATTAAAAGTACATGTTAAATATGTAAACAGAAAGCGATATTGTGCTGGTCAACGCTGTTGAAGTCCTGGCTCTGCATTTCACCTGTCCGTCATCATGCACCTTTTCATTTTATACTTCTATTTTAAGAGTCTTCTGTGTTTGGCTGATGCTGGTGTTGAGCTGGTGAAGAAAAGACCTAATGATCTCGGCTGTGTGCACACGTTTAGGTGAATAATGTGTGTGGAGTTGCAGTTGAAATCATTAAGAAGTGCTAACAGGACTGTAGAGACCGTGTCAGACTGACTGACAGCATCTCACACACACACACACACACACACACACACACACACACACACACACACACACACATAATTAGCTTGATGAATGTCCATATATGGTATGTCCTCAACATTCTTAGAATGTTCTGAAAATGTTCTCTCAAAGTTAAAAACAAATGTGGTCTTAAATAGTGCTCTGTGCTAATAAAATAACCTTATGGACCCTTTCCACAAAACATGCGTTTCAACTGTCATCAGCATTATAAATCCTCCAAAGTTTTTTGCGTTCTCATTTATTTTTTAAATGTATGTAGATTTATAACACCATACTTTGTATTATATTACCTTTGCATCAAATTACAAAACACTAGTTAACGCTAATTTGAGGGTGTTTCTAATATACAGTGTCTACAGTTTTGCTATTTGAGCAAATGGGAATGCAAAAAAATATAAATTTGTGTCCCATTCACTGCTATCGAAGTTTACTCAACTATGACGACTTAGATGTGAAACGTTTCGTTTGGATGTTTTTCTAAAAGTTACTGTATGTTTCGGAACGTTCACAGAACATTTTAAAATGTAACATTTCCATGACGTTCCAAAATGACAAAATGGAACGTTCCATGAACGTTTGAATAAAAAAATAAAAAATAATAAAAAAAACATTTTTTTTTAAACATAACTCAATGTAAAATTTCTCACAATATATTTTTGTATATTTTAGTTCAGTTCACACAAAACTAAATACCCTATCAACATTTACTCAGCCTCATGTGGTTCCAAACCTGAGATATTTAACAGAACATCCCAGGTGCTCTTTTCCCTCCGACCGAAGTGACTGTGA
Organism: Carassius gibelio; assembly: GCF_023724105.1. Taxonomy (NCBI): domain Eukaryota; kingdom Metazoa; phylum Chordata; class Actinopteri; order Cypriniformes; family Cyprinidae; genus Carassius; species Carassius gibelio. The sequence goes on along the minus strand of NC_068374.1, from coordinate 35,272,803 downwards.
TGACACAACATTCATTTTGTGCTGAACTACTCCTCTAATGATCCCACACACGCTCTCTGCATCTCATCAGCTTCACAGCAGGTTTGCCAAACCTCCGTCATCCGTTCCAAGGGAGACAAATGAAAAATATATGCAAATGTACTCACTGTTTTCTGGAGCCTGATGAGCACAGCCCAGAGGAAAGTCTTGTTGCTCTCGCACAGCTCTGGAGACACAGTGCTATTCTCCATCGCTTCATGTACCAACACTGCTTCTGATGTTTCTCCGCAGGACAAATAAAAACAGACACTTATAAGATGTATAATATAATCCCTTAAAACCAGTGAGAAGCAGATAGATCATGGGAAGAGCTCAAATTAAGTGGAGCTGGTAAACTTTAAAACAGGCGTCCAAAACTGTGGATAGAGAAAATAGTTAGTGAGATTGTGTATTTTAAGCAGTGTTATTTAAGTGCCTAGTTTTTAATATTATTTTGAATTAATTAATTTTTGGAATGTCTGTAAATGCATGAACTATCGTGAGTTTACAGTAAGTGATACTGTATATAAGGAGGATGATTATGCAGTTATTTTCCCACACACACACATGAAACACACACACAGACTTCATGACATTCAGAGTGGTGACCCTGGCGTGTGTGTGTGTGTGTGTGTGTGTGTGTGTGTGTGTGAGCAGTCAGTCTGTTGACACACTCTGGTGATCTCTCTGCTTGTGCGACACGGCGTGTTTGAGGGATTTTTCTACATTTCGCATCTGATATTCTCTGTGCACAACTCCTGAGGCACAAAACACTGTCAGACACGAGCTGATCTGACAGAGGGGACTCTGTGTGTGTGTGTGTGTGTGTTTAAGGGGCTTGGAGGTTATTGTGCATCACTGGTGATCGCTCTTTCTCGCTCTTGTTAAGTTTACACTGTAAGGCTTGATGTTGAGACAGAACTTGGTATAGCTTCAATATTTCTACAATAAACGTAAATAAATCCATATGACATTAATCAAACAATCTGTTATTGCAAATGTCTAGAACACATCTGGATTATTACAAATGCAACTAGCCACAACCGCAGCATTCCTGTAATAAACATCTAAACAAACCTATCTTTAAATCTCAGTTCCTATGAACTCTAATCAAATCTGAACTCACAGATCGCTTTTACAATGTGCAGAAGCCAGGATGTGATTTAATGCACCGTGCACACTTCTATTACTACCCTAACTAGTGTGCTAGCCGGGGTGTGTCCGTGCATTTTCATTCATCAGGATTTCTGCATTTGTCCTCTAGAAACAAAAATACTGGCCTTATCAAACTCAAGTTTCTTCAAGCGGATTATTGATAAGCCTGGAAGATCAAGCACTAGCTATAAAACAAGCAAATTGATCAATGAGACTGGTTTTAGACTAGGTCAGAGCCGGATCAAGGTTGGTTTAGTGTAGGTTTTAAGCTAAAGCAGTCCTCCAAAGCATCAGTATTCATGGCCTGCGTTCATCTTTCATTTAAAGTGCATAAAGTGGGTTAACAGCGCTGGACGCGACCCAACGCAAGGTCATCAACCCAGTTTTCCCAGTGCATTTAAAGCAATCAATACACACACACACACACTCCTCCTCGCTCTCTCAGTCTCGTAGGTAGATCGTTTTGGCTCTGGCAGGATTCTCGAGTCTGGATATTCAGACGTACTGTCCATCTTCCAAACTAAATGAGATTCAGATTTCTTTAGACCTGTAGACTTTTCCAAAAACAGACGGTGAAGTGAAGAACAGGAGACGCTAATAGACTTAAACACTGGGATATACAGCAACAAATGCATGCTCTCAAAACATTTGCTTATTCTTTGGTTATGAGAATGGAGACAAATATGACCCTGGAGCACAAAACCAGGGATAAGGGTCAATTTTTCGAAATTGAGATTTGTGCATCATCTGAAAGCTGAATAAATAAGTTTTCCAGTTGATGCATGGTTTGTTTGGATCTGACAATATTTTGCCGAGATACAACTATTTTAAAAATTTGGAATCTGAGGGTGCAAAAAAAAAAATTGTGTCAAGATTTAAGCTCTTAGCATTTTTTTTTTTTTTTTGTGGATATATTTACGGTAGGAAATCTCAAAATATCTTCATGGAACATGATAATTTTGACCCATACAATGTATTTTTGGCTATAAGTACAAATATACCCCAGAGACTTAAGACTTGTTTTGTGCTACATGGTCATAAATCTTCCAAACTATTGCATTAAAAGCATTAAAGGGACACACTAAGCTGATAAGGATGATTGTACTATCTATTAATTTGAATATCTATAATTGACTTCCATTCATTTGCAAGTTTTGTTCAAAGTCCAAGTTTGGTGAACTCTGCAAATCTGTATGAAGACGACCAATGGTAGAATGATTTGTCAAGTTGTGAAAACAACTTTAACTTACTTGAAAAAAAACATTTAAGCTAAAAATGGAGCTTCTAATTCCAGATGCACTTGTGTTTACCTGGAGTATGGTGAGATATGATCAATACTCTCGAAATCTACAGGACATAAGCACAGAAACGTTTAGATTCCTCACACACTCCTCCGCTCTAATTACACCAGCCTTCTGATGCACGTCTCCAGAGAGCCTCTTTCCAATTATCTATCTGCTAGAGATTCATCTGTTTCCATCTCTCCGTCCGTCTATTACACCTCCACACCTTTGCTCTCTCACTTCCTCGTAGCTCGGAGAGCTGCTGACGCTTCCACTGAAGGATTGAACTTAGTATGTCACCTGGAAGAAAGGTGATGACGACAAATGTGTGTAACGATGAACAGAGCTCAAAACAATTCAGTTCACTGTCCCTGAACACATTTTAAAGGAACATGCCATTTCAAGATTTTTCAAGATTTGTCACATACATGGTTATATAGAGAGCAATTTACACAACTTTATGTCGTTCCAATCCCACTTGACTTTCGTGGAACACAAAGAGAGGTTTAGATTAAACTGAGCTCCCAAATTAAGAAGAAAGCACCTTAATGACTACATTTCAAGTCAAATGAAAGCTTTTATGCAAGTGACCGAACAGAGTTTGATGTGAGTGGTATTGAGCACTATTGTTGTTGTTTTTTTTGTGTCACGGTATATATAGCAAAACATTTTTAAACCGAGAAAAATGATCATAATGCATCAAAAGTGAGTTTTAAACAAGAAAAAAATATATGTCCATGGGGTTCGAAAAATGCACTTATGTTTTTGTGTGTATACTGACCAAAATGATCAACAAATGTTTTTTTTACTCAAAAACTGATAAAAGCTATGCACAAAATAAGACAATATAGTGCATATTCACTGCATCATTTTAGAGATTATACAAGAAAGATTAGTAGAAAAGGTTAGTGTGTGTGTGAACGTGAAGTAATTGGAAGTGGATTTACAACAAGAAAGTTGCACTCAGCTTTTTAATGTTTTGCTCTTTAGTGCATTACCCGAGTCGCCTGACTTTAGTACAACAGAGAAAAACTAAATCTCTTAACTGCTTGGGGAGATGCCAGGGGTGACAGATTGTTCCTGTTACCAAACTAATGTTAAAAAAAGAAAAGAAAAAAAAACAACAGGAAAGGGCCTAGGATCGAACCCTGAGGGCCCCCGCACCCAGAGGTTTTCCTTTTATAACATGTTTTCTGTACAAACATCACGACCCTCTCATTAACTCATGAGCGACCAGATGAAACGATAACAGCAAGCTAGCTTTGGTTAGAAACAATATTCTTCACTACCAAACATGCCTCAAATTCAGAGCAACGGCAAAGACTCGCCCTGGAGACAAAACGATCAGCCCCACAACAACTGAAGTTTGACATTAAAAGGAAAAATTGCCTTTCCTTTACTCTAAACAGACCTCAGGTACTAAATCTAAGTCCAAGATATATAGATTTCCAATTATCTATCTACTAGAGATTCATCTGTTTCCATCTCTCCGTCCGTCTATTACACCTCCACACCTTTGCTCTCTCACTTACTCGTAGCTCGGAGAGCTGCTGACGCTTCCACTGAAGGATTGAATTTAGTATGTCACCTGGAAGAAAGGTGATGACGACAAATGTGTGTAACGATGAACAGAGCTCAAAACAATTCAGTTCACTGCCCCTGAACACATTTTAAAGGAACATGCCATTTCAAGATTTTTCAAGATTTGTCACATACATGGTTATATAAAGAGCAATTTACACAACTTTATGTCGTTCCAATCCCACTTGACTATTGTGGAACACAAAGAGAGGTTTAGATTAAACTGAGCTCCCAAATTAAGAAGAAAGCACCTTAATGACTACATTTCAAGTCAAATGAAAGCTTTTATGCAAGGAACCGAACAGAGTTTGATGTCAGTGGAATTGAGCACTATTGTTGTTGTTTTTTTTGTGTCATGTGACCTTTGTGCTGCTAAGCTTGGCTTAGGAAGACTTGAAATATAGTGCACAATTTGTATGGAAAGCACTGTAAAACATTCCTAATCAGTATTTTTGTCTTTATTTTATCATTAATTTTTGTCTTTTCCAGTATAAATAGCAAAACATTCTTAAGCCAAGAAAAATTATTATGTTGCATCAACAGTAAGTTTTAAACAAGAAACAAATATATGTCCATGGGGTCCGAAAAATGCACTTACAGTACGTTTTTGAGTGTACACTGACCAAAATGATCAACAAATGCTTCAAAAACTGAAGTTTTTTATTTGTACATGAAAAGATAAAAACTATGCACAGAATCAGAAAATAAAGTGCATATTCACTGCATCTTTTAGAGATTATACAAGAAAGATTAGTAGAAAAGGTTAGTGTATGTGTGAACGTGAAGTATTTGGAAGTGGATTTACAACAGGACAGTTGCACTCAGCTTCTTAATGTTTTGCTCTTTAGTGCATTACCCGAGTCGCCTGACTTTAGTACAACAGAGAAAAACTAAATCTCTTAACTGCTTGGGGAGATGCCAGGGGTGAAATATTGTTCCTGTTACCCAACTACTGTAAAAAAAAAAAAAAAAAAAAAAAAAACCGGAAAGGGCCTAGGATCGAACCCTGAGGGCCCCCGCACCCAGAGGTTTTCCTTTTATTACATGTTTTCTGTACAAACATCACGACCCTCTCAATAACTCATGAGTGACCAGATGAAACGATAACAGCAAGCTAGCTTTGGTTAGAAACAATATTCTTCACTACCAAACATGCCTCAAATACAGAGCAACGGCAAAGACTCGCCCTGGAGACAAAACGATCAGCCCCACAACAACTGACGTTTATGTTTGATGAGGACATTAAAAGGGAACAATTGCCTTTGAACAGACCTCAGGTACTAAATCTAAGATATATATATATATGTTTATGCTTAACATTTGAAAAAAAAATTGTCTTGTTTCAAGCATAAACTCACTTGCTTCACATGTAAATGTGAAATTCTGAAAAAAAAGACAAAATTCTGAACCAAAATGTGACTAAAAGTATTTCTGAATATTTCATATTAACTAATTTAGTAAACTAACGTTAACAAATGGAAACTTATTGAACAGTGTTATCAGATATTTGTTCATCTGAGCAGTTTTGAGAAATACTTCTGGGGTCTTTCTCTCAGGAGAAAAATCTGAGAAGAATCTCATAGTTGAGAAATTGTGCTTTTGTAAAGAGGGTGGGGTTTTTTTTTTACATCAGAGAATCTAGATTAGTTTAAATAAAAGGCTGTGCGATTCTTCATTTTTGTTGTTGTTAGGTCTTTAGGCGATGCTTTAGTAGAGGACTAATCTGAGTGAGCGTGGAGGGCTTGTACAAAGCACTTAAAAGCCCCCCAGAGCCTCACGGCTGACGACTGCTGGGTTATTGGCCTCTGAACGCCGCTTCACTCCTGTGACTCTGAGAGATCAGCGCTCTGTTCTAGATCACAGACATCCGCAGCTGAAGAAGGAAAAAGCTTGGGAAAGCTCTGATGGTATCAGGTGTGTGTGTGTGTGTTGCTCAGACACAATGAAATATCACGGCTTGCCTTCTGTGGTTAGTTTTAAGTTTGTAAAGCTTTGGATGAGCACACGTAGGAATAAAAGATTCTTTGAGAGGACATCTTTTTGTAGTTTTAACACGTCTCAGTTTTTTAATAGCCACTTTGCCATGTTTAAAGATTTGCACTCGCGTCTCACTTCAGCACTTTGTAACATCGGTTATGTTTTCGCTCGCCGGATAGCATCTGTTTATCGTAACATTTTTTCATTTTGAAAGGATTTCACCGTTTTTGCTCGAGTTCTTCATATATGGCAGCATTTTGTGGGACTTGTAATTACACCATTAGTGTTGCTCTAAAAGGGAAATGAAAGCCTTCGAGCCAAAGAAACGGGAAAATTGACATCACAAACAGCTGGAAACACTGCACTGTTTCTAAAAGGCTTTCTCCGAACACTGCAGTCTTTGTGAATGTTAACAAAACTTCTCCTGTGGTTTCCGTCACTGAAATTAAGATCAATCTTATAGTCATTTCAGTATGTTGTCTTACTGTATTATTTACGATTATTTCATATTCCAAATGTCTACAGGTGAATCTTATGAAGCCTATGAAAGTGTCATGTCACAAAAAAAAAAAAAACTGAAATAAGAATTAATATTTTATACAAAGAACAATAAGCATATATCATATGTAAAAACAATGTTTTTAAATGATCAATTATTTATTTGTTTTACTATGCTAATTTAAATATCAAAACAAAATATTAAAACATTTTATTGCTGTATTTTTGTAACATAGAGAAAAATAATATGTGTTATAATAATTAAAATCTGATAATAACTTTAAAATAATTTTGTATGAATTACAGTAACTAACTGTACATTATTTTCATGACAATTAAACACATTTACCCCAAAAGTCATATAACTGTCATATGAAAACAATATTATAGATAAGAAAATAATATATAACATTAATTTAAATCACCGTTGACAATAAAAATAACGATTAAAAGGGAGAACTAAAAATAATACATTTGGATGCATTACAGCAGTGAAAACTTTGGGCACAATGTGCTTAAATGGTTTTAAATGCACACACACACACACACACACACACACACACACAAATACAATCTCATACATAACCTACTTCTCTATTTACTATAAAAAAATTCAAATGAGAGAATCAGTAAAAAAAAGCGTATTTAACATCACAGATATTTGGACATTTCAGCAGCTGGATTCACTTCAGAGGAAAGAACCTGTCAAAACATTTCATTATAAATATAAAACTAGAAATAACTTCTGCTTCAATATCATAACCTCATTTCCAGCTCTCTCTCTCTCTCTGTCTTGTTCTTTTCTCTTTGTGTCGCTGAGATCTGACATGCACTGGAACACACTGCTGCATGCATATATATATATATATATATGTGTGTGTGTGTGTGTGTGTGTGTGTGTGTGTGTATGAACATATGCATGTTTCACATCAAACTTTAGCTTTGAGGTCAAATATATATTCTATGCATGTTGAAAAATTGCATCATATAGTGTTTGTAATACAGAAATATTATGAGCATTCTGCTTTGCTTCTGTGTTATGCTGATGATGACCTTGTCTGTGGATCGAAGATGTGACATTGATGTGTGTGTGTGTGTGTGTGTGTGTGTGTGTGTGTGTGATCACTCAACAATCAGCCAACCATAGCCATAACTCTGACAGCGTATCGTTCTGGAGCGTGTTGGAGGCTCTGGAAGCGTGTTTTGGAGCACGTGTGAGATATCCCCGCTGCTTCTCTCTCTCATCTCTGACAGGCAGGAAAAGGACATCGGTCACACATGTGTCCGGACGCTTTGAAGTGTTTCTGCCGTGTTAGTGGTCACGAGGGCTGTGGTTTTCCGAGCATCGGCTTCTAATCGTGGTGTATTCCTGACAAAAAGCTTGCTGATATTTAAGTGCTTTTTATGTGCCGTAATTACCCATAACATCTGTACTGCTACGAGACTTCAATCAGACATTTTTAATAGAAAGTCAACATGAAATGGCATCAGCAACCTATTTTACTTCGGTTCTGTGACTTATATCATATTAAAACTGGAAATTCAGTGAGATTAAAAAGTAGGGCAGGACTTTTCATTAAGTTATTTAGCAGATGCTTTTATACAAAGCCACTTTCTGTACAAATGAGGTCGATAGAAGCGAAACTGAGGAAACCAGCAAAGGTTAGCCTAACGTTATCCATGTTTTATGTGGAAATTAACGAATGTATGCTGAAACTATGAATCTCATGCAACTAGTGGAAATATGTAAGTCTATATTTTGCATTTTGAAATTATTATTCTTATAACAACTAAGTAACATTTTTTATTTAAATTGAAAACTATTTAAATATCTTGGAAGTATTTCATAGAAGTAAAATGTGCAGATACATTACAATAATGCATAATGCATTAAAGTAAACTCACAATACAAAAAAAGTAATGCTTATTCATTTCCTGTATGAAATTAAATAATTATTTTAAGAAGCAAAAAAAAAAAAAAGTTTAAACTGAACACTGGTATTACAAAAAAAAAAAAAATACATTTATTATAAATAAATAAATAATAAATGAAAAAATTTTTTATAGTCACCATTAAGAATAATGATTTAATTAAAATTCATACATTAAAAAAAAATTATTTATATATATATATATATATATATATATATATATATATATATATATATATATATATATATATATATATATATATATAATAGTCACCTTTGTGAATAACTGGAATTAAGAAAAGAAAATGTAAAAAAAAAAAAAAGTAAAATATCCAGATGCATTTCAATAATGAGAATTAGGGGGAAATTTGCTTAAATGTCACTAAACTCTCAGCACAAAAAAGATTTAATTTTCTGCATGGAATTAAAGTTTAAAAAAAAATCTTATTTCTTTCCTTTTGATTTTAGAGTGAAATGTCACCCAAACAGTTATTTGACTGCTGCTTATCATTATTATCACCAAGAGAAGAAAAGGTAACTAATATAAAAGACATTTAATTTTTCATTAAAAAATAAAATAAAAAAAAGGTTAAACAAGACCAGGAAGGTAAATAGGGCCAATATAAATGTCATGTTGACTTGAAATGATCAGCTAGAATGAAGAAAACTTTACAACACTCTTCGACTGACTTTACAGACCTGCAGCGGTTTACATCGCGCGTGTGTGTGTGTGTGTGTGTGTGAGACAATGCTTCAGCTGTGGCGTCTGATTGAGAATGTCTGCCCTGCGTTCGGATGGCAGCCCCAGTGCATGCTGGGATTGATTGAGCTGTCCCTGTGCCTGTCAGCCGCTGGAGTTATGACATCATCAGGCCCCTCATAAGGCTCTCCATTGTTTTGAAATGAAAGAACATCAATTTCCTGCCCAGTGAAGCCTAGGGGATGATTTGTGGCCGCTATTATCCTGCCAACGTGTGGCGAGATCGCCAAAATACAGACTCTGATGAGGACAAGCTCCCGTCCTGTTCTCCGTCTAATCACCTGAGACAGGTAACACCCCTAAAGCAGTTTAGACTCATTAGACTCATTCGGTCACACTTCCTCTCTTCTGAGGACTACAGAAACCATTTCATTGTACATTAAATTGGCACCAAGCCAATTACATATAGAACCATCTAAAAGTATATATATATAATTTTTTAGAAAATACATTTTTTATGCGCACCAAAGCTACATTTATTTGATCAAAAATAAAAAAATATCTAATTTTTTACAAATATTATTATTATTTCAAACATCTGTTTTCTGAGTGATTATCTGTTAAACAGTAATTTATTTCTGTGATGCTCCGCTGTATTTTCAGCATCATTCCTCCAGTCTCCAGTGTCACATGATCTTCAGAAATCATGAAAATATGATGATTTGATATAAAACTATTTATATTAAATACAAATGCATGAAACCCATTCAAATTAAGACAAACAAACGAAAACAATGAAGGACCCTGTGCTTCGAAAAAAAAAAAAATAATAATCTATATATATATATATATAATTAAATCGATTAGTAGTGTATATTTGTATATGTATCACCAAATTGTAAGTCACTTTGGATTAAATGCGTCTGTAAAATGACTAAATGTAAAAATATAAAAGCATTGCATCATGTTAAAGTGCATGCTTCAGAAAACTACAGAAGATGCTCTAGATTTCATATGAAACAGCTGTTTTTGCAATTATTTTACGTATCAGTATCAGACCTGAAGCACCAGATCTGACCCAAATGGGATTTGACAACAGCAGACTTGAATTTAGGTGTAAGTGAAGACTTCTGAATCATACTTTCATCTTGACAGCCCTGTGGACAAATCCTTCAGTCTGTACTTTGTGCAATATCTCCTCTCTGCACAGAGGAAGGTCAGTCAGGAGAAGATGACGGCAGAACGTGCCCGAATATTTCTGGGTGCACTGTACCTGAACACCCACCGAGCTCTGTCTGTCCGTGTTCCTCCACGGGCTTTACTCAATCAGCGCACCTTAGAAAGTGCTGAACGCGGCGGAAACTTTCATGAGATACAGTGAGATCAGCTTTCTCACACACACACACACACACACACACACACACACACACACACACACACACTCCAGCATGCATCAGCACACAATGGTCTCTAAAGTGTTGGTGCTTATATTAAGAGTGCACTTGTATTTTAGCACCACGTTCCGGTCAGAAGTCCTCAGTTTTCCAAATCAATCTGCATTCCCAAAAAAAAAAAAAAACATTGCATGGGTCAAAATGATCAATTTTTCTATTATGTCAAAAATCATTAGGATATTAAGTAAAGATCATGGTCCATGAAGATATTTAGTAAATTTCCTATCGTAAATATATAAAAACGTAATTTTTATATTAGTAATATGCATTGCTAAGAATTAATTTGGACTTTAAACATGATTTTCTCAATAATTTGACTTTTTTTTTTTTTTTTCAAATGTAATATTTCTGTGGAAACATTGTTTCAGAATTCTTTGATGAATAGAAAGTTCAAAAGAACAGCGTTTATTAGCATATAAACATAAATCTTAGCATTTTAAACGCTTTTACTGTCAATTTGGACCATCCTTCATGAACACGATTATTTATTTTCTTTTTTATCTAAATTTTTTTTTTTTATTAAAAATGGAAGTTAATGACACTTTACACAAAAACATTCAACAGCACGACTGTTTTCAACATTGATAGTAATCTTCATGTTTCTCGAGCAGTAAATCATCATATTTTCATGATTTCTGAAGATCATGTGACACTGAAGACTGGAGGAAAATACAGCGCTGCATCACAGAAATAAATTACAGTTTAATATATATTCACACAGAAAACAGTTATTTCAAATTGTAATAATATTTCACTATTTTTATGTATTTTTGATTAATAAATGCAGCATTGGAGAGCAGCTTAACTAACTTTAACTTACTCAGCAAGATGCTTTTTTCATGTCTGATTTGAAAGAAAAAAACACAACAAAAAAACAAAAAAATTAAAAATGTATGTAAATGTTAAGGTTGCATTAGATAATGAAATGTGCATATACAGTAAAAGGTCAAAGGTCACATTAATAGCCAGATCTGTACTCAGATTTAACTTTGAATCCCAGACACAATAAACATCCCAAATAACTCAGCACAATAATCTCTCCTCTGGCTGTTAGTGTGCAGGGTCATGCATTGACTTTTCATTTTAGGGTAATGTAGCAGAACATTAGAATCTCATTAATGCTCCGAAAACACATGAAACCGTTTGCTCACACTTGGTTCATGATTAAAAAACTTCTGATCTAAAAGCTTCTGCCTACATTCTCATCAAAACAAGCGTTAATGCTGGATTGTGACATCTGCATCTGTGTTCAGAAATATGACAATAAAAATATGTGCAATATTTCGATCACTGCATCACTCCCACACAAGTCATATCTTATCATAGAGAAAATATTATAGTTTTTATTCATGTTTTGAATTTGCTTTTTATTTTTACAGGTTTTTTTATGCATTCATCCATTTAATTTCAATTTCAGTAAAAATATATTTTTTTAAGGTAATGCATAATTTTTATTTTAATATATTTATGATAGGAAATTTACTAAATATCTTCATGGAACATGATCTTTACTTAATATCCTAATCATTTTTGGCATAAAAGGAAAATCGATAATTTTGACCCACACAATGTTTCTTGGCTATTGCTACAAATAAACCCCGGAGACTTAAAACTGTGTGTGTGTGTGTGTGTGTGTGTGTGAGGTCAGGGTCGAGGGATTGCTCTGCGAGACATAATTAAATCAGCAATGAAAGATTTGCAGGGAGCAGCCCTTTAAAATTGAATTTTCTTCTGCAAGACTTCTTTCCGCAGCAGGGAAGATCCCAGATAGACAGAGATGTGGGTTAACCAGAGGTTAGTGCGAGGAAATGACCCTCTGTTTAACCCACAACAGACCAACAGACAGACCAGCATGCTCTCTGAGGATCAGGTGAGCTCTGTTCTTCAGTTTCATGCTGAGCGTTAAAATATTAAATCAGAAATAGCACAAATAGAAATCTGCGACGGCTGTAGCTAACTAAAGCAAAACGATATATATATAGAACACGTTTATGTAACTTGAAATAAAATAAATGTTAACTGAAATAAAGACTATTTCGAAATAGTAATTTCTCATTTTTATCAAGAGAAACTTGATGTGCTAAAAAAAACTATTTTGGCAGAATTAAAAAGAATTAATAAAAATGCCAAAAAAAAAAGTTTTCCATATTTTCAAATAGTTACAACTCATCCAAATATTATCCGATCCTAACAAACAATAAATGTTGATTTCCTGCTCAAGGATCATCTGATTCTTAATAATGTTTAAATAAAAAAATGCATTTTTAAATCGCAATAATATTTCACAATATTACTGTCTTTTGATCAAATAAACGCAAATGTTCCAGTGCAATGTAGCAAGCCACTAATGCATCAATCATCTGTTATTATAAAAGAAACATTCAAATGTAATATAGTATTTTATATTTTTATCATCAAACTGGCAACACAAAAATCCATCCACCTACAGCTCATTAGCATATGATGCCCACATTTGCATATCGAGAACAATGCTGAAACAGGTTAGAGATTAATAAACAGCGTATTTGCATATGGAACTGTTAAAGGTACAGTAGCGTATTTAATTACAGGGGAATGTGCTCATCATTTACTCACCCAAACCAAAGTTTAGTCTGAGTTAAGTCACAAAAGAAGATATTTGGAAGAGTTTTGGTGAACAGACGGTTGACGGTAGCCATTGAGTTTCATAGAATGGAACAAAAAAAATAAAAAAATGAAAATACAATGTAAGTCAATGGCTACCGTCAGCTGTTTGGTTACAAAATGTTCTTCAGAATATCTTATTTTGTGTCGAGCAGAAGAATTTAACTCTTAAACTTTACATTTTTTGCCGAACTATCCCTTTAATTCGTGCACTGTAAAAAAATAAAAAAATAAAAATAAGATTGTAGTATGTTTTACTGTAAAATAAATGAGGAAGGTCGAGGAGGGCAGCTTTAATTAAATGATAAAATGGGAAGTATCTGTATCTGAAATATAAAGACTATTAGTAATTTATCATTTCTGATTCCACGAACGATTCTTTTGTTGTGATTCAGTGAGTCACTGCATTGATTCAGTCTGTGAACTTGAGTGTTTCTGAAAGATTCATTACAGTGAATCAGACTCAAAAGAATCATTTGTTCACAAACTGGTTTAGGAGAAACATTGTTGCAACCAAACATCATGAAAGGGTCCAGTATTGATTTATTGATTTATCAGAAGCAGTTTAGAGGAAGAATTCACATGTAATGGTGACACGCAGCACGATCTGAGCATGAGAGATTTGGTTTGGGATTTACCAAACATTGAGCGGCTGTCGACAAGCGCATGACACACACTCTCCAGGGGACACACACACACACACACACTTAAAGACAATACAAACCCTCTCACAGCACACACTCTGCATTAATGTGAGCAACACAAACCATTACGCTCACACGTCTGTGCGTGCTTTTTAAGACAAATCTCTCCTCTAAATCTGACAAATATACCAAGACGTCCTTTACAGGAAAAACCATGCATACATAAAATAAATGATGCATTTGTTTTGAAAAATGCATTTTTTTTAGGGGAGCATGCAGAAAACAACTCAATGTAAAAAACTAAAATGATCAACAAGGAGATTGATATTAAAAGTGATTTATTATTAGTATTAAGAATGATGCACTATAAAAGCCTGGTTGTCTTCTATGATAAATGCATTTGTGCAGTTTGTGCGTGCATCGTAACAGATATAGCCACACATCTCCGTTTCAAGGTCCAGAAACCTTCTCAAACGCTTCTCCATCCCTCAGTCTCAGAGAGAAACAGACGGTGGTGATCTGTTAGTCGTCGGATCTGAACCTCGTGTAAACTCCAGGGACGCGGTCTGCGCAGACGCAGGGGTTTTAATTGGTTTCATCTGAATGAGTGTAAAAGCCACTGCGTTATTAGATTATATTTATCCCCGCAGCGTGGCGGCTTACATCAGCGCTGAAAGAGAGATTAATGTGCAGAAATATAAACTGCGCTTTAATATTCCATCCAGATTCATCCAAACACACAAACACTGCACCAGGGTTCAGAAAACCCCACAATCTGTTGATTACCAGAGCAAATGCCTTCAGCGTGTTTGGAAAAGCACCGAACAAATGCGTGTTGATTAATGCAAGATGTTTAAAAGCTCTGTTACATGCAGAAGTGCGTGAATCATCTTTTTAGTGCTTTTCAGAAATCGGCTTGAGTTGCATTGAATCTAGAACATGGCTTTATTAAAACATGTTAGAGAATATAAAATGCCAGATATGGGATTTAAAATAAGTGGCTGTTACATGAAGTGTATTTTATCCAGATGGCACATGGAATAAACAGAAACAGTATAATATATAGAAACAAAACCATGCAGACAATTAAGTAGGAAAGTGGAAAAAAAATGTGTAGCCAATAATTGGACTCTCTCTACAAAAGTGCATTGTGTGAATGTTATAATGCATCTCTTGTGAGAGGTTTGAGAGCGAGAGATTCGTGTGTGTGTGTGTGTGTGTGTTTAATAAACCCAAAGGGACTGAATATTATAAAAACTGGATGTTACACAAACCTCACTGTGCCCTTCACAATGTCACTGTCTGCACATCATTGTGTTAGAATCACACACACACACACACACACACACACACAAATGTGCTCAACGGTTAACTCTTGAGATATTATAAACTGTGCATGTCATAAACACCTCTTATTAACAAGAGGAAATCAGCTGTGTGTAAAAGTGAGGTAGGATAATTTTCCTGAAGACACAGACTGTCATATCACACACACACACACACACACACACACACACACACACACACACGTTGGGAAATACTGTAAACAAGAGTTCTACATTATACTGCATCATTTATTATTTGACAGACAGTGCATAAACATACACAAAGGTTTGGATATTTAATGAAAAATATTCTGAATCCTTGACCACAGAACGAATTATCAAATGCAATAATCATGAAAAAGTTATGCATGCTAATCTGCATAATTTCCACTATCCTCTACGCTGATTATAGGTTAGTAGTAAGAATTTGCATCTATCTTTATTCACTACTTTATTGCTTTCATCTAGCTTTCCATGCATTCGGCTTCACATTTCTACAAGTTCATAACACACTTCTCTGATATTCTCTGAAAAAGCACACTTACGCTGTATCTGAAATGCCATACTTCCTTATTTATAAGGTTTTCAGAGCATGTTTTACAAGAACTCAGTCTTCATTTAATCAATTGTGACATTTTTTTCTTTATAGTTATCATTAGTCCTTGGTGTGAACCGACCTTTACTTACACTACTGCTCAAAAGATTGGAATAATTATGATTTTTTAATGTTTTTTTTAATACTGCTCACCCAAGCTACATATATTTGACTAGTTATATTACAGAAATATTATGAAATATTATTATGATTTAATATAACTGTTTTCTATTTGAATATATTGTAAACTCTAATTTATTCCTGTGATTAAAGCTGTATTTCCAGCATCATAAATCCAGTCTTCAGAGTCACATGGTCTTCAGAAATTAATTGTATAAATGTCTTCACTGCATCTTTTAATTAAATAAAGCATTGTTTATTTTTTCGACTACCTCTATTAAATTTGAATAGCAGTGTATCTCCCGGAAAATACTGTTTTCAACATTGATACAATTCTTGAGCAGCAAATCATCATATTATTCTGATTTCTGAAGATCACGTGATGCTGAAAATACAGCTTTGATCATATAGCTTGCAGACGAAGAAGAGGCAGAAATACAAACATGTGCATGTGTGTGACTGTAATGAGCAGCTGACCTCTCTTGGATCACGTCCTCCTTTAATTAAGTCGGAAATGTCAAGAAGAAACTTCTTTCTGTGAGTGTAACCGATGCTCAGTCGAGCGAAGTTTAATGTGAACAGACAGAGAAAAGACAAGATCCTTCAAGACATTATGAGCTCTGTGCTTCTGTCGTCTTAATTAATCAACATTTTTTGCATCCCAGCAACGTCTCATTAAGGTGTCACGGACGTTTCTGTGTAAATGTAAGTGTAGTGTACTGAAGACTAAAGAGGATCCAGTCACGAGTCGCTATTGTTTAAGTTAGTTTACAGAGTCCTATATACAGTCAAACACACACACACACACACACACACCTGCTGTTTCTGACAGCAGTTCAAATTCAACACGAATACACACACGTTTATACAAGTGTCACTATATGAAGGTGCTTGAAAAATCTAAAATATATCTAATTAGCTGCATGCAGAAGTTTGTTAAGTTAGGATTAGAAGTTTAGTTAGGATCAGTGTTTTTGGTTTATTATCATTAAGATACTATTATAGTTTTAATTCATTTTTTTTATATATTTAAGCATTAGTTATTTGTGTGCTAGTCACTTTTATTACTTTTTTTTTTTAAGTAGATGTGTCCAGTAATGTCTAGTAAACAAATATACATTTAATTAATTTTTATTTAAGTTTTAGTTAAACTAAAAAAAAATGAGAAATGTTTCAAATCAGTTTGCTTTTTTGAAATATATTCTATTTCAGTTAACGTTTAATTTAATAATGATTATAGTTTTGTTGTCAAGTGTAATGTGTGTGTGTTTATTTGTAATTTTCATTTTTAGATTTTTTATTTATAATTATTTTATTTTTTTAATAAATTAAATATTTTTTATTCATATTCAATATCATTTTGTATTTTAGTAACATTTACATAACATTATAGTTGTATTTAATACTTTATAAAAAAAGAATTCAGTTTGATTTTAGTTTAAGATTTAGTAGTTTTGTGTTGTTTAAATTAAAACATATATATATGTCTAGTAATATATATATATATATATATATATATATATATATATATATATATATATATATATATATATATATATATATATATATATATATATATATATATATATATATAAAATGTGCGTGTTTACTTCTGGATTTTTGTTATTTGTTAGCTTTTTTTGTAAATATGTCAATATGATTTTAATTCATTCTTCAGCTTTAATTTTAGTTATTTTAGTACGTCAAATGACACTAAACGAAAATGAGAAATGTTGTTTTGACAAATAGCTAAAAATAAATATTACTTTTTTATATTATAATTTGTTTCAATTTATTCACTAATTTGATTTCAAGTATTGAAAATATTTTTAAGGTTTTAGTTCTTTAACCTCGGTTAGAGTATCACTTCGGTAATGATGCTGCCTAAGAAGGGTGATACTTGTTTAAGCTCACTAGGTCACTAGGTGTACACTTGAGAGTGCTCATCATCACCACAGTAAAAAGGCAAGAAAAAAACCCAAACCTAAATAATCCTTAGCATCAAGCCCCGGCTTTCTGAAAGTCTCTTGGAGATCTGTTCATGCAGAATCCATGATTTCCAGGAGCTTCACCTCACTTATAGATTGCATCACACAAACCCTGAGGTTAGAAACGGTTTCAGTTTAATGCATTACAGCGTATAAACCATGACATTATGTATTTTAATAGATTATAATATCTGAAACAAATACATATGAATAGGCTCGGATCATAACAGTAGTTAATATTATTTTCAATGTATGATGTGTCGTATAATAAAGAACTGTAAACACCTTTATACTGTATAATATATGCATTCCTCGTAGATTTCCTTATTTATTCCACCATCCTCTCTGCGGTACATTGCCCGGGGGTCTGTTGAAATGATTTGGAGCGTCCCGGTTCTGTGAACGCAGAGAATACGATCTGCAGATCTGATGAAGGTGGCCAGTGGTTTCTGAGCTGATGTGATGTGAAGGATTGAATCAAGCTGGTGCCGTCTATAGTTCAGAATAACAAAATCAGAGCAATGTTTCATAGTATGGCATAACCTTACTGTTTAGGGGATTTCTGTACTGTATTTAGGCTTGCTTGTGTTTAATGTGATTTAAGAAGAGCGCGAGTTACAGTAGCTCTGCATCACTTCACCACTGGATGCTCTGCAGTGAATGGGTGCCGTCAGAATGCGATGATAAACATCACAGTAATCATTTTAACTTTGCTCATCAATTCTAGCCAAAATATCGGTTCATATCCATCAATAATGATTCCACCAGTTAAAAAGTCCTTGACCTGTGCACATTTCTCTACCGGATTATCTACCGGAAATAGAAATATAATTTTTTTTTTTTTTTTTTTTTACAAACACGCAGCTTTTATCTTCACAGGACATTAACTGATGGACTGGAGTGATAAGGATTATATGTTTTTAATCAGCTGTTTGGACTCTCGTTCTGACGGCACCCATTCACTGCAAAGCATCTATTCCTGAGACACTGATGCAATGCTACATTTCTCCAAACCTGGTGAAGAAACAAACTCATCCTAACCCTGCATAGCCTGAGACTGAGCACATTTTCACCAAATTCAATTTTTTTGATGATTTATTCCCATTTTGTCTTAATGCCTTTCCAAACACTTCCAACAACCAAATCCGTACAGACTCGTCAGAAACCAGGTTAAAGTACCGAGAGACGTTTCAGCAGTAACACAAATCACCCTCCCTTTTTTTTTTCCAGACGCTGTCAAAATTGCTTCGAGATTCGGCGCTGGATTGATCCTGCAGTGAGTTAAATCAAGCGCCGGAAAATTGCGATCGAAAAAAAGAGCCCGTCTCCTTTTTATGCATTATGTAACTTGCCACAGTTTTTCACTAAACCGATGGATCAGGGCTCTTACGCTTTGACTACGACACGATAGAGACTTCGTTCAGACCAAAATAAAGAGAAAGTGCGAGCTGTCAGCACTTGATAACTGCGTGCCATCTCCACACGTGTGTGTGTTTGTGCGGTCCTCAGCCGACTGATACGGACCGAGTCCAGTGTACAAGAGTCTGTCTCTCATCTCTCTCTGTTCAGGGACGGATATAGAAACCATAGATCTGTCTCTCTATCTTAGCTCCGGCTCTAATCAGAGTCCCGTCCACCCACTCCATCTCCTCCACGCTGGAATAACACACATCTCCCACAGGCTGCTCATCACACACATCCAGAATTCATCTCTACAGCCGTCAGTGATGATGCACACCTCTGAACAGAAACCACAGAGAGATCTGGATTCAATGCATGCATGTGTCGTTAGGATCTGGCGGCGTGTGCGTGTGTGTGTGTGTGTGTTTACTGGTTTACATGATGTAGGGACTAAACTAAATCTACTGGAATAATAGATAAAACACAGCTAAGCTAATAATAAGTGCAATTTTTTAAGTGCACATAGGTCACAAAGCACTGGCTCAAATGCTAAATTGTGTTGCATATATCTTATAGCAATTATAATCGAATCGAGTCGATTTTGCACATGCATGCTATAGATCTGACTGAACAACACATGTCAAGTTAGAGGAAGTGTGGTTAGATAATGCTCACTTTTTGCATGATATTTACTTGAAGTTTAAACGCTTGAGAAATGGAAACCAGTTGTTCATTCTTCATTGTCGTGAGTGCGAGTATATTTTGGATCAAACACAAGGGAGAGGCAACGCTTCTGTTAATCCGGTTAATAGGGTCAGCATGGTTTAAATCCAGCATCTTGGCTTGATTTGTGCAAGTGAACTGCTTTTGACAATAATCTGCCAGTTTCCCGATAATGTATTTCTCCTTGCAACTCGAGAAAATGCATCTGCAACATAAACATGAGCCAAAAAGCATCCTCTCCTCAAGCAGCCTGAAGAAAACCAAGAAGCGAAGCCTACGATACTCTCAAATATTTACCCTGCTCCTCTCCATATATTTTCTCGTGCCTTAAAATAGATGCGTTCTTTGAAAGCGCTGACGAGATGCGGAGGAAAAACAGCATTACCCCTGGAATGAACTTCAAGCGTCGCAGGTATATGCACGCTCTGCACGCTCATATATATTTCTATACGGCCGTCAATTCACCAGAGCGTCCTCCACAGGCCTCCCCTCAGGAATCAGACGGCCGCTCGGGGATACGAGTAAATTAGTAAAAGGCAGACGAGTGCCGGTATCTGTCTGACAGCAGAGAAACGAGAGCGGATGAAAGCCGTCGCTCAGGGCCGAGACGGCACAGGGCTGGTGAGACGGAGGAATAACAGTTTACTGCCACATCATGTTGAGGGATAATTCAATCAAACGTTAGCAGTTTGTTATCAGCCTCCTGGCGTAAGGCAGGGAACGGAGATCTGAACGAGAAAACACGATGCATGTCAGACAGAAAAGTCCTGGATTCGGTCACATTTCATAAAACTCATGCACCAAAATTCCTGATGAATTAAAACGATTGCACACGTGACTCCGTAGCTCTTTAAATTCTTTTTGTTTTGGCCTCTTCTACATTTGTAATCATGCCACTTTGTGATTCACGGCCGGTGTTTCCCTCTCATCTGCACACGTTTGACGTCGCTCCATCACAGACGCAAACTAAACGCGAGCAGAAGGCAGACTCAAAACTGTGAGAGGCGAAGAAACGCTAGAAACGTCTTGATTCAAAGTCCTCTTCAACTTCATCTTTTAGCACAGTGAATGAGATCAACCATGCATCTGCACAATAAAACAGAGCAAAGAAGAGCAGCAGACGGTTCGGATGAAGACGGACATTGTGCGGTGCTATGATTATAACTCATACAGGGACATTGCAAGGCCATATAACAGCTTTTCCCCAAAATGACTCAATCAGTGGGAATGAATGGGATTTAAGAACTGAGATCTGGGTTTTATCCTTGGACATGCAATCAGAGACACTGATGCAGGCTGGTTTATGATCTTCACATCCGTACGCATTAAATGGATGCTTCATCCAAAATGACTGTCACGATTTACTCGCCCTCGTGTTGATTCAAACCCTACGTATACTGCAAAACACAAAAGATGATGACACAAAATGGAGACAAATAGAGGAGAATGCTATAAAAAAAATGCGATTTCATAGGACAAAATGCTGAAGAAAAAATAAGCCATGATGCAATATATGGTGGATTTGCTAAGATCTAACATATAAGTATGTACAGTATGTGAGTGTGTGCTAGCTCTACTGGGAACACAGTACAAGAAACCCCAGAAACCTTCTTCCAACACATCTTTTGGAACAATGACTGTTTCTCCAGTGCATCACCTGATCTTAAAATGCTCCCTACCTAGGCAGCTCACTAGAGACCAGCGAGTGACAGCAGTGCAGATATGACCTCGTAGGTCTACACCTCTAGTAAGTGAGGTCTGTTCCTGCAGACCTGGTGTTGTAGTGTTACGTCTGCACATTAAACCATAACCCACCGTGCACTAATATATATGATAATCACAGCAACACACAATATCATTTTCCCTTCCAGAAGAGATTTCCCGTCTCGCTTGGCAAGCGTTCCTGCTGTCAGAGTGAGCGCACGCCTCCTGAGGGTCCCGCTATACGCAGTTTACACTAACAGCTTTATACAAATCATTCACACTCAGTCCCTCCCCGAGTGCACTTCAGATGTACGTTACCACACGGGCTGTGTCCCAAATGCCATAACCAGCTGAATTACCTTCCAACATGGAAATTGGGTACCTTTGGAAATACAGGTGTATATTGTGAAACCACTAAACCGTTAACTTAAACTGTAACTGTTTTACTTGTAATATGTTGTGAGGCAGATCTGATGAAAACGCCGCCTGATTCCCAGAAGCCCTGGAGTTTTGTCGTCCTGGTGTATTTGCATGGTTCCTAATGAGGTTGTATTAGTGGGTTTATTTTGGCAGCAGCTTTGAGAAATGACTTTATTTGCTGGGCAGCCGCCAGTAATCTTCTCAAACATTATCGCTCGCTTGTTTTCTGTGTCTGCCTCGGTCACGTCTCAGGGATGCTAAAATCGCTGCATGCTAATACTGGCATTAGCAAACCAGCATGCTAGTTCTGTAATGCTTCATCCCTGTCAGTAGCTGATATAAAATCAACACCGTTAAAGGCTCTGTTACACCGTGTCCTAATCGGGAGTGATAATAAAGAAAAAATGATTCCACATCAATCTGTTCATTACAGGGGATTTTGGAGACTAGTTTTAATTTCTTGTAAACATATGGGATTAGGGTGTAGAAAGCATTTTTAGGGTGTTGAAGTGGTCCCTAGATGGTAACTTACATTGAATCGATGACATTGTGTTCTGTCAATATGGCTCGGGTCCCTCCTTCAATATAAATTGGATATTTTGCACCCGTTTTATTCTTCATCAGGGGAAAATCTGTTTGGTCACTTAGTAAAGTAGTGATTTGACATAAATGATGCGTTAACACTAAAGGTTAGAGGTTTGTTTAAACCTTTACTCTGGGTATTTTAATGATGCTTAACTTAGAATACACCACTAAATATGTGCAAATTGGCTGTGATCTTGTTGCTTTGCTCAGCATTTAAACAATTTATGGTGGATAGCACGTGTGTCATGTTCAGTGTGTTTGAGCATCCCAAGTGTTCCCCAGTACCTCTGTTCTTGGACGGATGGAGGAAAAATCCAGACTGGTTCTCGGATGGATGGATGGATGGGTGGATAGATGGATGGATGAACAGAGGAAAAATCCAGACCTGTTCTAGAATGGATGGATGGATGGGTGGATAGATGGATGGATGAACAAATGGATGGAGGAAAAATCCAGACCTGTTCTCAGATGGATGGATGGGTGGATAGATGGATGGAGGAAAAATCCAGACCGGTTCTCAGATGGATGGATGGATGGGTGGGTGGATAGATGGATGAACGGAGGAATAATCCAGACCTGTTCTCAGATGGATGGATGGGTGGATAGATGGATGGATGGAGGAAAAATCCAGACCTGTTCTCGGATGGATGGATGGATGGGTGGATAGATGGATGGAGGAAAAATCCAGGCCAGTTCTCGGATGGATGGATGGGTGGATGGATGGATGAACGGAGGAATAATCCAGACCTGTTCCCAGATGGATGGGTGGATAGATAGATGGAGGAAAAATCCAGACCGGTTCTCAGATGGGTGGATGGATAGATGGATGGATGAACAAATGGATGGAGGAAAAATCCAAACCCGTTCTCGGATGGATGGAGGAAAAATCCAGACCAGTTCTCAGATGGATGGATGGATAGATGGATGAACAGAAGGACAGATGGATGGAGGAAAAATCCAGACCTGTTCTCGGATGGATGGATGGATGGGTGGATAGATAGATGGATGAACAAATGGATGGAGGAAAAATCCAGACCTGTTCTCGGATGGATGGAGGAAAAATCCAGACCTGTTCTCAGATGGATGGATGGATGGGTGGATAGATGGATGGATGAACAGATGGATGGAGGAAAAATCCAGACCTGTTCTCGAATGGATGGATGGACGGAGGAAAAATCCAGACCTGTTCTTGGGTGGATGGACGGATGGATGGATGAATGGACGGACGGACGGACGGAGGAAAAATCCAGACAGGCTCCCGGCTGAACAGAACTCATTGGCTCAAACACACACCAATTTTTTTTAAGCCATTACTCCTCCACGCTTTCGCTGGGAGGAGAGAAAATGAAAACCAATCACCCTTGAGCACATTACAGACTTCAGTCAGCTCAGCCTCTCTTGTGTCCTCTTTATCTAACCAATAAATCACTCTCGATGCAGCACAATACTGTCATTCACACACAACACTGTCCTCATGTCAAGAGTTTATACGGAGTAATGTAATACCAAACCTCTCTCCAGACATAAAAACGACAGCCACTGAATTCACTATCATACACAACATCAGCATAAAAGTTCAAGTTAACATGGAATGGAAAACAATTCTTAAAATATATTCCCGGTGTTACCATGAACGACTTCGTGCGTTTGCATGTTTGACTTCCAATTCCTGATTGATAATATCAAGCCCTGGCCTACACTGAATAACCGGTTTCACTTCTACAATGTGTTATGGAGGTAAAATAGTTGAAAATGCAGATTTGCTTTGAAATGATAGTCTCACAGTTTAACTACTATAAATGATTAATCGTGTGCGGCTAGGGAAGCTACATTTTCAGAGCCAACACTTGTAGCATGTCACGATTATATATTCAAAACACTGTGATAGTTGCATATCCCAAATGTCTAGGCTTCTATTATTAATGTGTTGGTTTATATGCACAAAGGGATCGTTGTCTACAGCACAGGGAGATGCTGTACAAAGACATATCCCTTTAAGACTAGGAAGAGGTGAAAGAGAGAACAGAGTTCAGCAGCATCACGCTCTCACCCGGTTTCTGCTTTTCTGCCCACTGGGATATTATGTAAATGAGTGGATGTGCAAATGTGAGGTATTAAATATACAGTATGCATAATTGACGAGGGCAGAGGAGGAGAGAAAGGATAATTGAGGTGCGGTTTGTGAATAGCTGAGAACTTCTCTGTTCGGCGTCTGATGAACAATACGATTTTTAAGGCTGATTTTCATACAGAGAGAGACGCACGCGCAGTAGAGGGACACTGAGCCAAAGCAGGCTATTAATTCATTACGGCTGACTCATTACTGACCTGTCCGCTCCGCTGTGTAAGACACGGGCTGGTGGTAAAGGTTAAGCCACTCAAAATGTGAGGTGTCCTGTAAGAACGTGTTTGAGGAGGACTGGTGAGATGAGCTACGTAGATAAAGTTCCAGGTTAATAGTGGATCGAGTGTGGTGTGTTATGACTGGCGCAGGTCATGCATACTATGACAAGCCCAAAACTACACCAGAGATTAACGGTCATCAGGCCGCGCAGGTCCCTCTTTTCGCCAGGTTTTGCGACGTTGCAGGGTTTTTCTCCAAACCAATGCATCTCTGCGGTACGAGCTGCTGTGCACTTCCAGCTCTGATGAACAAGGTCACACAGAGAGCCACTTACAGTGAAAGCAACTTAGGGCCAATTTCTAAGGGATCTGAAAGGGTTTATGGATTTGTCCCATTCACTTCCATTGTAAACGCCCCATACTAATCCAGATTTTTGCTATTTTTAAAGAAAATAAGGAAAATGTATTTATTAAGCTAATAAACTTTATCCTATTGATTAAGCCTAACTTGTACGGAACACAGAATGTTCCTTTGAGGCAAATTTGTGCAACCTCCAAATATGTGTGAAAAAAAAGGATGCAATAAAAAAGATAAAATTTCACAAAATGCCTAAATAAAATAAAAATAAAAATATTAAAGTCACTACAAAACAATAACAGATTCTTCTTCCATATTGTTGCTGTATAGCGGAGTGAAATCATCTTGAGAAATAAAATACAAGTATGGCGTGTATATATTGAATAAATAATAATAATAATAATAATAATAATAATAATAATAATAATGAGGTATATATTTGAAACAGAAGATTCATGTACAGATCTGTGCATTATTTACTGTATAAATACAAATATGTATGTTATACATTTACTAAGAATTATGAAATGTCGAGAGATTAAAAAGTTATATATTATGCATTATGAAGATGCCTCAAGTTGCTTTCGATTAAAATAAAACTGTCAGCTAAACGAGTTTGTAATATTATTAAATGTCGGCATGAACTAACAATGCAATGGCGAGAGTTTTCTCTTTAAATCTAGTTTGGCACTGGATCCGTTCAGCTCTATGTTTACACTGTCAGATGAGACAAACTGAGAGAAAGAGAATAAGAGGTCAGTGAAAATAATGAAGAGGAACAACTCCAAACAGCAAACGCTTTATCTCCTTTCTGCTCTCTCTCTTTTCCCATTTTCTCTATCGGTCCCGATCTTAATGAGTACCACGGTCGTCCATCGTACAGCGGCACACGGGCCGTACGTTACCATTTCACGAGGACGGGACACAGAAAACACAACTCAGCAACAATGACTAGACGAGTCCACAAACACACACTTACTCTCAGCTCTATGCGGCTCTTTCTCAAGGGCACGGTTAGAAGAAACTCACTGCGTTTCTATCCTTCTTCTGACCTGATGCTGTGCAAAAAAAAAGCATGAAAACACCCTCAGGAAAATAAAATCACAAATGATTTCTCTTTACCATCTCACTTTATTCTCCAAGACTTTCTCAAATGTTGCATAAGAAAACACCTTCATAATCTCATGCATGTTTAAGAAACCGAGACATTTAACCTAGAAAAAATGGTTTCTTCCTCTCTTTTTCAAACATCTGACTCTTGCATTGTGATGCGTGTTATATACTGTATGTATGCCGTCTAGACAGTAACGGTCTGCAGTGCTTCTCAAACACACGGAGTTGTATTTTCCATGTGTTTGTAGTTGGCTCGCAACACCACACATCTGACCTTATCAAACACAGAAGCAGAAGCCAAATATTCATCATCGGTGTCTCACAGCAGCAGCCACAACATACGTTATAGTCAGAGCAACAGTTAAAGCGCCAACACGTTTATAGTCAAGTCAGATTTATTTATATTGCACTTTCACTATACACATCATTTTAAAGTCATACTGTTGTGTCTATAATGCCTTAGTGATCTAAACGTTGTTTTGTTCCATTAAGAGATTCAAATATTCGTCCGTTTTGTTCTATTACGAGATTTAAACGTTGTTTCGTTCCATTAAGAGATTCAAATATTCGTCCGTTTTGTTCTATTACGAGATTGGAACGTTGTTTTGTTCCATTAAGAGATTAAAATATTTGTCCATTTTGTTCTATTAAGAGATGTAAACGTTGTTTTGTTCGATTAAGAGATTCAAATATTCATCTGTTTTGTTCTATTAAGATACTTAAACCTTGTTTTGTTCCATTAAGAGATTTACACATTTGTCAGTTTTGCTCTATTAAGATAACATGGGCTGCTTTTGTGTGTTTGCGAAGAGTAGATTTCTGGCCTAACAAACCACTCGAACACTGGTTACAGTAATAGGAGTGCTAATTAACACCGAGGATGTGCTTATAGAGGTAGCTAATGAGTTGGTAAAGTTATAGGTGGTGGGTATAATATATATTAATGGAGTAGAACAAGACAAACAGGGCTATTTTATCAGATTGTGTTTCCCATTTCAGACTGGACTCTTTATCACAGGTCGTGGGCAGTCGGAGAAACGATTAGAGCCTGTGGACACAAACACACACGCGCTCGGGTCTGTGGACCTCATTGCCATGCATTATGTGCAGCCAGACTGCAGCAGAAGCGAATCCCACTACTAACCAGCATGCTGTCAGGCTATAATAGCTCAAACTAGAGCATTACCCCTCGAGACAAACAGACACACAACCGCTGATGTGATGTGCTTCTACATAGATTGCAGAGTGAGGTTATTACAATAGACCAGATCTACATGATCAAATGAATAACTCACCTTCTTCACACTGAAACGCATCTTATCTAGGCTGTTATCTAGAAAAAAAAGACAGGTAAATGGCGTCTAACCTCATCAAATGAAAATAAAAGAAAAAAATAAAAATACAAAAAATAAAAAACCCTTTTAAGTGCACCTCAGGGGAAAAATTTAATAGAGTGCAACATTTGGGTCCGGAAGTAAATCATTTTCTCCATAAGGAAATTGATTTATAAGTATAAACGTTTATAGATGGACCTACTGTGAGTTCAAAGATTGTTAATCGATGAAATATGTTTTTTTTTTTTTTTTGCATTATTTTCATTATTTACTTATTTTATACTTTTTTTGCTGTGAAAAACTACAATACCCATAATGCAATAGAGAATATTCAGCAAACAATACCAAGAGCAGTTAAAATTAAAGTATAATATTTCACAATATTACAGTTTTTACTATATTAGCAGAAGACAAACTTTATAAAAAAAAAAACATTTGACTTATTTTATATGTCTATATATTTCGTTTTAGTATATCAATTTCCATTAAGCACTGCAAATGACTGCTAGAATTCAGTAGATATAATTAAACATTTTAACCGAATAGTTTTATATTTCTACAAAGTTTTAAAAAAAATTTCAAATTGACACAATGCATCATGTGATTTAGTTTTTCTTCCCCCATTAAAGCCGTTAAGTTCACAATCTAGTACCTTTGTCATTTCGTCCAATTTTAAAACACTTTTTTTAGCTTCAAATCAGTTTGTAAAGTCGTGATTAGCCTTGACTTGGTGCACACTGTATAACTCTTTAGGGAAGACTAAATGGAAAATATAACGCCGCTGAAAAATGTGAACGAGCACTAATGCACTAAATAGCAAACAAACATGCACAACTTTAAATAAGGACTGACTGAAAGCCAAAAGCATTTTGTCTAATGAAACAAGCATATGTGCATGTGTGCTAATATTGCATCAGATAACCAGTCCGCCAGATGTTTCCGTGTGTCTGTAATGGGTTGTTTCAGGGGCAGTGCCAGCATCCACAGAGCACCATCTCTATCTGCCAACACTCACAGCTGAGGCCTAGCACTGAGTTAACCTGTCCAAGACATTGTAACACACAATCTACACATATATATACAGTACGAGCATCTGCATACTCACTCAGCACGACTGATGCTCTCGGGTCAAACTTGATGACTTCAGGTGTCCGAATGAGACGTTTGAGAGCCGTTCACTCCAGTAAACTTCTTCCAGGATGATTCAGAGACGTTAAGTGTGTTTGTCAGTGTGCTGTCATACACTAAAAGTCCAGAGTGACAGCAGCAGATGGAAGACGTAACAAACACTACTGCTGCCTGTCAAACACAATCAGGCGTCTGTATCAGGGAACAAACACTCACTTCTGACTATAAACACTTGCATACTCACTTAATATCACCAAATGTTTCTAATAAACTCGTGCATAGTCTGTTTGTGTAGGTTTTGAGTTCAAAGAGGCTGTCCTCAGCCCCTAACACACACACCTGTTTTAAATATTGATAATAATAATCAGAAATGTTTCTTGAGCAGCAAATCAGCATGATTTCTGAAGATCATGTGACACTGAAGACTGGAGGAATGATGTTGAAAATCAGTTTTGCATCATAGGAATAAATTAAAGTTTAACAGATATTCAAATTGAAAACAGCTATTTTAATTTGTAATAATATTTTATAATATTACTGTTTTTATTGCATTTCTAAATCAAATGAGTGCAGCTTTGGTGGACATAATGACCGTCTTTCAAAAATATATTTTTTTTATTTTTTTTTTGAGTGTTATTATTTGTATATTATACATTTATAAGAAATGCAATTTAATTTAAAAAATAAAGAATAAAATAAACCATCAAAACATCTCTCTCCCGGTCCACACTGCTACAGCTGCACAGGAAATAGAATCTCTGCACCAGAAGAACTACATCATTAAAATCGCATTGAGGAGCCATTCATCCATTTAGACTGAAATCTCATGCCACTATCTAATCAGAGACCGATGTGGTCACTACAGCAGAGACAAGACGAGGCTAAAGGTTCAATTACACTGTTACCACACTGACCACAACAACATCATCCAGACCGAAGCCACAGAGGATTAAGGAAAGATGATATTATACTGTATCAACTATATTTTAATAGATGCAGATAAACAGGTTTGCTGTAAATGGACAACTGGACTAATGCTTGTGAAAATAATCCCACAAACATAAATTGTAACTATTTTGACTTGGACATTAAGAAAGTGCTTAGCTCTATCCTAGTTTATACAGAAGACAGTCAACATTAAAGCTCAAATAATTATGCGTCTTATAAGCTAAAAGTTTCAGCCATTATGTCCAAGAATTAAAAGAGTTAAGAGAGTATTATTCCAGACAATCACTGGAGCTGATCTATTATACAGGTCGAGATGGCCATTGTGCTTAGTCGGTTTATGTAAATATATGCATCTGTGGTGAGACGCTGAGATTTATCACAGGACACAACCCTCTCTGAATAGCAGAGGAAAAGTAAGCAAAGCACAGAAAAAGGGTAAAAGTTGGAGATCAGTCCTCGGTGCATCCCAAAGGGCAAAGACAATTTTCAGCTCTACTGAACCAGTTCCACAACTCGAGTCCGAAAGGCTGACAAAACTTATTCATAACAGCAAACTCCTCCATTCTGTCATTCAAGTCACGAGGCTCCATCCGACTCAAATTTGGACCAGAGATCAGAGCAGTCCATTAGTAAGCAGCGCTGGGATATGAATGCAGTATCGAGCGGAATAATTCAGACTGGAAATGAGGGCAGTTTGTCATTATAAAACAAACAGCCGGCCTCAGAAGAACCGAATATAGGGACCCTTAATGACTCAAATGCATTCCATTACACCTGATTAGTCAAGCAGGTCCAAGCTTTTATGACTCCAAAAGCAGAATATCACACGTATGCTAAACCAAACGAGCCCTGAAAACACAGAATGGATAGAGGAGAGCTCAAAAGTGGATAAAAGACAGAAGAAAGGACGCTTACTAAAACATAGAAGATCCCTTGCAAAATATGCTGGTTTCTACACTTCAAAAAATTTATAATTTTACACTATATATGCATCTAAGTCTATGTTCATGGTAAACTCAATGATAAAAATATTTAAATAACAAAAGCTTCAATTTGTTGTATGCAATAATTTAGGGCCTTCACAATTGTTCGATTACATTTGTACATTTGTTATTTACATTCTCAAACTCCCTCTTTGCTACAATTTTCACTCAGAAATTGCTAGTAATATTCACAAATAATTGTGAATGGTATGGAATAAAAATGACATTTTAAAGCAGATCGAACTAAATAATATAGCATCCTACTATAATATTTTATTTAAAAAAAAAAAACTTTTTTTTTTACAGTGTAGATGCAAAAGATACCGGACATGAATTGTGTTCAATTCATGTCAAGCATCGTAAGAATGCACAGCAACAAACTATACTTAATTTAAAAATTAGAAATGCATTAGTGTGTGCTGTGCATTTTTATAAACAAAGTACAATAAAAAGTGAAAGTCAACACTTGAGAGAAAAACAGATGCGTGTGTAGGTCTTAAAGCGACAGTACGAAACAAAAATGTAAATTCTGTCATTATTTACTCACTCACATGTTGTCCCAAACCTTTTCAGAAGAAATTTTGAATACGCGCAACCAAACAGTTGCTGATCCCCCCTGACTTCGACAGCAGGAAAACAAATACTATACAAGTCACTGGGGACCAGCAAATTGTTTGGTTGCCCACATTCTTCAAAACAACTTTTAAGTTCAAAAGAAGAAAGAAACTCATTCAGGTTTAAAACAACTTGAGTGTGGTCACACGATAACAGAATTTTAATTTGTGGGTCAACTATCCCTTTAATGTTACTAAAACAAAACGCTAAGCTCTTGACTGATAATACAATTGCTTTAATAAGAATCAATGTAGGATAATTTATACCGTTTTTCATTTTATTATCGGTTTCTTAAATGCTACTGCTAAATACACCTACCTGTAATGATGAGACCGAGACGTATGCAGAACTTTAATTATGAGAATGGTCAGACAGGCAATGATCAGTAACGGTGTCAGGTATGTTAGGGATAACCAGAATCAATAACAGAAACAAGTCGGTGTCGGGACAGGCAGCAGAGAATCAAAGTCGGTATAAACAATCCAAAAGTCAGGTACAGAATGAACGAACAAACACAAGGAAAACCGCTTGGAATTGTCTGACTGGCTAAACAAGACTTCACAACGTGGCTGTGTGTGAGTGCTGCTTATATGCATGTGTAAATGAGGTGCAGGTGTGGCAAGGAGATTAGCTGATGAATGAGGTGCAGGTGTGGCAAGGAGATTAGCCGATGAATGAGGTGCAGGTGTGGCAAGGTGATAGTGATGCAGAGGCTCATGGGAGATGTAGTTTGGGTGTGGTGCAACAGATGAGAGGTGCTAGTGTCCAAGTGATATTGTGACCTCTGGTGGTTGATGGGTGGAATGGAGTGCTCTCTACTGAAGTTCGTGGGCACTCTAGCTAATGATCATGACACTACTGTACCTGAAAAATAAAGCACGGTTTGTTTAATTTTCCTGTAAAAAGATCATGATGTGATACTTTTGCCGTATCACTCAACCCTAACTAGAAGGCAGCTGACTATATAGACAGCTAGGCTTTGGAACGGAGCCATTGTGTACACATAACTGTGCTTGTTTGAGTGCAGATCGCCTGTAGTTGGCAGTGATGTGATGTGTTGTGGTCAATGACTCCGTCTGCATTGTTGCCATTCGCCTCTTCTAAAAACACAGATTGCTGGACATGAGCGTTTTAATAGGGATTAGATTAGTTTGGCTTAGTTCCATGATTAGGGCTTTCTGGCACTGGAGATAAGTCAATTCTTTCTGGTTATTCAGGGGAAAAGCAGCAAATAACGCAGCGTTTTAAAGGAGAAAAATAGAGCGAACTGTCGCTCCATAAGACTGATAACTTCTTCCCTCTAATCACCATTACTGGACTCGTATCTATTCACATTCACAGAGAGAGAGAGAGAGAGAGAGAGAGAGACAGGCGTTAGGTTAATTTTGCCCCCCGGTGCTCATATGGGAACCGTTCCTTTGCTCTAATCCTGATTTTTAATACAAAGACGGAAGGCACGACTGAGCCACACGCGGGAGATTAAGCTGACAGTCCCAATTTGTCGTTTTTCCTTACATCTTCAGTCTAAAGGATCAAACATCTGTAAGGTTACAGAACCAGCTCTGAATTCAGACAAACTGTTGTGTGCAGTCATCCATGATTCAGCAGGTACTATTTTCTTAGGACCGTTAAGTTTTATTTTATTTTCATGACAACTGAAGGCTCCTCAAGGTTTCTGCAGGTTTTATAAAAAGTATATTTAAGGCTTACCTAAATGCATTATCTTGTTTTATCAATGTGCATGTCTAAAGATTATTAAAGGGTGTCATGAACTGCCTTTTGTTTTTTATTTTGTATTTGAATACTGATTTCATGACCTGTTTAAAACAAGTTACACTGACTTTATTTGAGTTGCAAGATGGCATAGGAAGTCTGGTTTTCCAAAAAAACTGATCAAAATTAAGTGAGTTTATGATTAAAACTAGTTTTCACATGCCTTTGATAGATATCAATTCTTCTTTTAAGCATAGTCACTTCATTTTGTTCAGTTTCTCAGAAAACATGACTTAATTTCTTTATTTTGCATCTTAAGTAAATAAATATTAATTTAACGGTGTTTCGATATTTGCATCGGAAAAAAGACAAAAATACTGAAGAGGAAGAATTTTTAAAGTGCATGCAACATTTAATGCCACGGCCATACATTTTTAAGACTTGTTAATTTGTGGAAGTTCAATTTAAGACTCTTAAGACCCACATAAACTCTGTTTACAACTAAATCTATTTTTGTTTTTCATTGAATTTTTTTTCTATTATATATGATGTTTTTATACATTAAGTTATAAAGAAAATACATGCATTACATTTAAATTGAATGCATGCATTACATTTATGATTTAAATAAAAAACAGTTTTACATTATAGAGGAGTTTTTAACTATTGTAAAATACTGTATTAATGAAAAAAAAAATCTTAATGGTCCAACATTTTCTTCTTGGTGCAAAATATATTTCCTAATTCTTTCAAGTTTTGGCTGAAAGTGAACCTGGACGTGTTTACAAGAGATTCATTCGGTTTTGGTGCTGAAAATAACCCAAGAATCAAATATGCTGAACTGAAAAACATGTAATGACAAATCTAATCTCTAAAGAAGCATTAAGTCAACACAAGAACAGACACAAATTCTTCTTGACATGAAGCAGGAGTGAAGTATGGAGACAGCAGTGTAATTGAATGCTGGAGATGGATCAGACGTGCTGTTGACTTTATTAAAGAAGAAGTTGAGATCACGAATGCTTTCAAGCAGTGCTTAAAATTTCTCTTACACGTATTTCATCAGTTTCATTAGTCACATTAGCTGAAATCATACCCTTCACATTTTAATTGGGGTGATGTTAGAATTGGCACTCTTACAAGAGTGTGTTTACGAGTGTGTGTGATGATGGAAAATCTCCAAAAACACTCGTTCAGTGTTCATTTACATTGTCAACGATACTGAATACAATTAAACTACTTAAAGTTCTCCGCTGCTTCCCTGGAGACTGACCTGGGGTGCGTTTCCCAAAACCATAGTTGCTAACCTGTTAGCAACTCAGTTGATTGGCAATGGGAAATTGCGTTGTAACCAACAAAGTTGTTAACTTAGTTAGCAACTATGGTTTTGGGAAACGCACCCCAGGTTAACTCATATTTCCTTGAAATAGGATTAAAATATACACTTTGCTTCAAACTGTGACGTCACGGTAAAGTTTTGATGGACTCTGTGTGCAATACAATCATGGATAAACTATGTTCATGGGGGATTGCACCATGCTACTGCCAATACTAAAATAAATTCATGTAAACTACTAAATTGCATTGTTTGTCTTTTTTGGTTGGGAGTATCTTCTCATGTGAAAGTTTCAAGACTGATTCTTAATTCATAACTTGCAACATACTAAATCTCGTCTCTCTTCTATGTAGGTGTCAGAGGTCATACATCCTGGACATAGTGAACAGTGTGGACGCCATGGACACAATAAACTTCACCTCCTGGAACACCTCTGAGGGCAACGAGACCCTGGAGACGGTGGATGAGAGCCCGTATAAGACCGTGGAGGTGGTGTTCATTGTACTGGTGGCCGGCTCACTAAGCTTGGTGACCGTTATCGGGAACATCTTGGTCATGCTCTCCATCAAGGTTAACAGGAGCCTGCAGACGGTCAACAACTACTTCCTGTTCAGCCTGGCGTGCGCTGACCTCATCATTGGCCTTTGCTCTATGAACCTGTACACAGTCTACATTGTGATTGGATACTGGCCGCTAGGCCCGGTCGTGTGCGACTTGTGGTTGGCGCTGGATTACGTGGTCAGCAATGCGTCAGTCATGAACCTGCTAATCATCAGCTTTGATCGATACTTTTGCGTCACCAAGCCGCTCAGCTACCCAGTGAAGAGGACGACCAAAATGGCCGGGATGATGATCGCGGCGGCTTGGGTTTTGTCCTTCATCCTCTGGGCTCCAGCTATCCTGTTCTGGCAGTTTATCGTTGGCGGGCGCACAGTGCCAGAGAAGGAGTGCTACATTCAGTTCTTCTCCAACGCCGCGGTCACTTTCGGCACGGCTATTGCTGCTTTCTACCTGCCCGTCATTATCATGATGGTGCTGTACTGGCAGATATCCCGCGCCAGCAAGAGCCGCGTCAAGAAGGACAACCGCAAGCCATCGGCAGGCAACCTCGATGTAGCCCCCTCCAATCAGATCCGTGAAAACACAGCCAACAATCCCACCAACAACAACCTAACAGCTGAAGAAACAGACCGAGGACAGACCCAGCTAACAGATGACGCCGCCAACCAACACGATGCCAAAATCCAGAACGGCAAAGCGCCATCCACGGCAAGTGGAGAAGCGGAAGACGGAGGACGGGGAAACTGCGCTCTCACGGAGGAGAAAGAAACCTCTAATGACTCCACCTCTGGCAGCGGCGCAGCAGCCAATCAAAAGGATGAAGCAGCGCCATCTAACCCCGTTGATAACCAGGCTCCCGCGCGACACCGCGCCAAAGCTGGAGGCTCCAAACTGACATGCATCAAGATCATCACCAAATCGCCAAAGGGTGACTGTTACGCACCTTCGAACACAACAGTGGAGATCGTCCCGTCCACCGAGAGGCAGAACCAAGTGGCGAGGAAGATCGTGAAGATGACCAAGCAGCCGCCCAAGAAGAAAAAAGCACCACCCTCTCGGGAAAAGAAGGTGACGCGCACCATCATGGCCATCCTGGTGGCATTCGTGGCTACTTGGACGCCTTACAACGTGATGGTCCTCATCAACACCTTCTGCTCCAGCTGCATTCCCAACACGGTGTGGACCATCGGATACTGGCTCTGCTACATCAACAGCACCATCAACCCCGCTTGCTACGCCCTCTGCAACATCACCTTCAAAAAGACCTTCAAACACCTGCTGCTCTGCCAGTACAAGAACATACGCTCGGCCCGATGAGCAGTAACGTGTGTGCATGCGTTATATTTCACATGTGTGTTCAGATCACAAAGATACATGTGTGGATGTGTTTGTATGTGTGGAAAGATGCAGTAAAACAGCAATTATAAATGGAGATTAGACCCATAAGATTCCTCCATCCTTTATAGTTTGGCCAATTTGACTCGGTGAGCTATAACACTTTTCACTATGTTGTAAAAAGGTGCATCTGGGCATTTATGTGATTGCATTTGTTGTTTTTATATATATATATATATATATATATATATATAGCACTTTACATACGCATAGAGGTGATGCATGTCACAAAAGAAGGAAAAGAAATGCTTAAATATTTGATTTATGAACTAAAAAGTTAAAAAACTAACCAATACAAGCGAATAGATGGTGTCTGAACTATTCAATACTACACAAATATGGGGACAACAGGGCTGACTGAAGATCCAAACCAAACGTGTTAGAGCTTCAGTATAAAATCACACCTGTATATATGTGTATATAATCATGTACTGTATCCGTGTTGTGTGTGTGTGTGTGTGTGTGTGTGTGGTTGCATGACTGTGCACATGTGAGTTTGTAGCTAAAGTCAACATGAAGCCTGTTTACTTCTGTAACCCGAGTGAAATTCATATCTTGATTTTATTTCGATCGCAAAGAGTGTTTTAATAATGTGCACCAATGAACCGTGCAAAATAAGACCAGAAACATGCATTAAAGAAGCAAACGGCTCGTGTTGACTTTAAAGCTTCAATAAATGCAAGCATCTACGATGACAGTACGACAGATTGCTGGCTGCAGGTTGTTGTGTGTGTGTGTGTGTGTGTGTGTGTGCTCTCCCTGAGCAATAAGAGGGTTGAAGAGGCTCTCCGGTGTGCCCGTATGTTAAAGTGGATGAGCTTTGAGTGCTCGGGGTCTCCAGGGATGCAAATCTAAACCTTTTAAAGTGAAGAGACGCGCAGGATGAAGAGGCTCTCACAGACACGCAGACATTAGCATCCACCTCACCTCTGCTTTGCATTTACACAAAACAGTTCACTCACGCTTGGGCAAAGAAAAAAGGAAAACACCAGCTACGTGAGCACTAATTTAGCAGATACTCCAAAACTGGCTTGTGCAGCTGATAAAAAAAAGATTAAAAGGCAGAAATGCTTTCTTATCGCCTCATTGTAAATGACATGCCTGACACGTCCATGTGTGTGTGTGTGTGTGTGTGTGTGTGTGTGTTTGATCACCTCGTCAGGAGGTTTGATATGACTCACAGGTTCTTGCCTTGTGAACTTAAAGGGCTAAAGTACATAAGCTTCATCGCCTCATTACCAAACGCCAAATCAACATTAGTTGTTTTTTGATTCATTAAAACAGATTAACAGCATCCCTGCTCAGAGCAGAGGATCGTGGGAAATGTCAGTCAATCAATGACAGCAGCAGCTCATAAATTTGACAGTGATGCATGCTGGGGGAATAAAGCTCGTGTGTGCAGTGCATCAGACAGAAACTGTAGCGATTAAATGTACCGTGGTAATGAAGTTTCAATCAAAATACCACAGTCACTGTTGTAATGTAACACGAATCTCATTCAAACTCTCCAGAGGATCTCATTTGCCATTTTTCCTTCGGATATCATCGTTGTATCTCTGGGATATTAGAAAACTCTGGTTACAGAAGGTCGCAGAGAATTATACTGCAATGCATATGAACATTAATCATCTGAGTCACACATACACATCTGTTTTGTTCATATCTCATAACATATTTCATCTGTTTCCAAATAATGCATGGATTTATTTTTTAGCACAATCCCTCCTTCGTGACATTACTTTGATGTAATTGACTTAATTACAAAATACAGTATGCAGCAAGTATATTGAAGTACAGAGTGGTGTGTGTGTGTGTGTGTGTGCTAGAGGTCAGAGGTCGTGAGAGATGCGCGCTGGAGCTGTGTGTTATTAGTTGCGAGCAGGACAGATAGCACAGGTGTCAGTGAGAGTTCGGTGTGTCCCGTCCTGTAACCCCAGCCGTAAATGGACCGGTGCTGGTGTGACACACACTCAGTGTCCTCCAGCGAGGGATAAGCCCTGAGAGTGTGTGACGCCAGATAAGAAGAAGCACAGTCAGTCACATCCTGGAAAAAAAGCCACGCCATCCCCGGGGTCAGTGATGCCACTTGTTACATCAACAAATATATACTTATATTCTTACCTTTGGATGGCTAAAATCCATTTAATCCATTTAACTGACTAATTCCAGGACTCTTTTCGCTAGGGAAGCAGGTTCTGCCTGGTTTACTGAAGGCCCTTCCTCTGATTGTGGAGAGAGCCAATCACAGTTTAGAGTTCTGGAGTGACACCTGGACTGGCCAATCAGATTGTCAGGCCAGCTACAGCCATCCAATACACACAGCAAACATTGTTTTAATCATACATCTGTGTTCAGAGGTTCATCTTTTATCATCATCATCATCATCATCATCATCATCGTTAATGACAGCACAATTAATATTAAAGGGCTTAAATGTGTTTTCTAATCTGTTTAAGTTTATAAAATGTATTGAAATCTCTATACTAGTGTGTAATGTGGCTGTTGTTTATTAATATTTTGTTAAAAGAAATTGTGTGCATGTTATTGTTTGTTGTTAGTTTTGTGAAAGACAAATCACTAATGTGTGTGTGTGTGTGTGTGTGTGTGTGTGTGTGTGTGAGTGACCTTGAGGTGTGTGTGATGGTGTGTGTTTTCTAAGGTAGACCCCTGGAGCACCTCGAGCCACTTGCGTGTGTTTTCTAACATTGTATGTAACATTATTGTGTGTGTGTGTGTGTGTGTGTGTGTGTGTGTGTGTGTGTGTGTGTGTGTGTGTGTGTGTACGTGAGAGAGAACCCAAATCTATCGCGTGTTGATGGCGGTCAAAGGTGAGCGGCTGCCAAAGACACACAATTATCGAGACAAACAAAAAACATATAAAGAAATACTGAGACGCAAACTTTATCAGCACGCTAATGCTTTTCTATAACATTTTTTAAATCAATATGTAAAGATTCTGTATAAAAGATGTAGAGTTGTTCAGTCCGGTGGATTCAAGCGTGGAAGAATCAAGCCACACATGAACGTTAACCAACAGAGACTCCAGACTTTATGGAAGTCTGTACACTCGCAAACGTTCTTCTCGTGGTTTGATTATGGCAAGTTTGAAAAAAAGACATCTAAGAACTGTGAAGCCATCACACAAGTATGGTACAGTAACGGTTATAGAACGTTATTCAAATTATTATTATACTTTGTTCAGAAATGTTTCATTTGGAATGTTCATTTTCAAGTGTTACTATTTTAGAACATTCAAAAGTAACTGTTTGCAAACTGATACATTGGAACGTGTTTTGAACAGTCTAACGTTCAGAAATAACGTTCTCATAACCTAATGGGAATATTAGCGAAACATTGTTCACTGGAGAATCATAAGGATTTATTAAAAAAGTCTCTTCTGCTCACCAAGGCTGTGTTTATTTGATCAAAAATACAGTATAAACACTAATATTCTTAAATATGATATATTCTTGAATTTTCTGCATCATTACTCCAGTCTTCGTTGTTTTTAAAAATACTTTTAATCATCAAGGACACATTAAACTTCTCAGAAGTGACAGCAAATAGATTTATAATGTTATAGGTTTTCTATTTCAGATAAAAGCTGTTCTTTTGAACTTCCTGTTCATCAAAGAATCCTGAAAAATATATATATATTAATGTTTGATAATCAGAAATGTTTCTGATTTCTGAAGATCATGTGACACTGAAGACTGGAGGAATGATGCTGAAAATACAGCTTTGATCACAGGAATAAATTACACTTCAATGTATGTTCACATAAAAAACGGTTATTTCAAATATTAATAATATTTCACATTTTTAACTGTATTTTTCATCAAAAACGCAGCTTTGGTGCACAGAAGAGACTCCTTTCAAATATGTGCTTGTGTCAAGTATGTTTCTGGTCGAAGGCAGAGCACAGTGGACTTGAACAGAACACAAGTCTCTCGTGTAACGTGTGTGTGTGTGTGTGTGTGTGTGTGTGACGCTGGACCCTCCTGGATGCACCTGTATACCAAAAAAAGGCTGTGTTAAGATGACGTGTAAATACTGGGTTTGGTTTCTCTTCATTGCTGCCGTGCGTCACGTGCTTCTGTTCTGAGTCGTGGCTTCCATCCGTAGACGTGTGCTTTGTTATCAGCTTAGC
Source organism: Carassius gibelio (assembly GCF_023724105.1). NCBI lineage: Eukaryota > Metazoa > Chordata > Actinopteri > Cypriniformes > Cyprinidae > Carassius > Carassius gibelio. Next base: position 35,232,081 of record NC_068374.1, on the reverse strand, counting down.
GTTTGTATTATACTCTATAGTCTATATGTGTAGCACTGAAGACATGTACATACATGTGTTTATTAATGAATATGAATGTTATTGAACTTTATTAGGGCAATGGTGACGAACGCTGATGAAACATGAGGTGTATTTAAGATTTTCTGTATCGTGAGATATACTTTTGGAGACGAGTTCTAGCAAATAAAGCTGTTATGATGAATAACTCGGCTGTTGTGCTTATTTCAGCATTTGGGGAACAAATGACACGAGAAATATAATCAACATCTTTATTTTCTGGAAATTGTGTTACATTTATTTCAAGTATTAGTATGTTTTTATTCCGTTCTCCATCAGGGCTGAATTGAGAACTTCAACTGTCTGAATTTGAATTGTGGTTCTGAACAGGAAGCGGAATTCTAATTAGAACTTTTAAATGATACATTTCTTTATTTCTCACTTCCTGTTTGTAAAGGATGTTACAGTAACATCAGATGATATTAATACATCATTCTGAATTTTTCTTTTCTTTTAGTGGAGGGACTTTTCATTTCCTTCAGTGATCTGAAATTGCTGGTACAACATTAGAAGTTTCAGCAGAAGATTTTAGTCATTTGTCTGTTTCTTTGATCATTTCTGAATTATTCTGTGAGCTGTAAATGAAAGCTACAAATGATCTAAAAGGACTGTGGAGTAAATAAGGAGCAGCATCATCTCAGAGGAGCAGAAGAGCTTCTCCTCTAGTCTGTCGGCTTTCGCTCCTTCTTCTTTCCTTCACGTTTTGGTTTCTGTGAATCTGTGGGGAGAATAACAGACATCAGTCTCTCTCTCACTCTCTCTCTCTCTCTCTCTCTCTCACACACACACACACACACACACACGCATGCACACACAAATCTCTTGAAAACACATCCAACTCCCATTTCAACCCAAAATCAAGAGACAAAAAAAAGAGAAAGAAAATTTGCTTAAAGAAAATGAAGCCTGTTTCATGCACATTGAGACAGTTTTGCATTGTGACATTATTTGAATGGCATTTGAAGACATTTAACCCTGTAATCTCTGTTCCATTAATTATGGAAGATACATTTAAATATTTTCAAATATTTAAAACTTTTCAATTTTTTTTTAAATAATTCTCATTATGATTTTTATCGTATTACAGTATTTTATTTTATATTACAACATATTTAATTTTTTTTAAATTAAAATAGCTTTATTTTGTATTAAAACTATATGAAATGCTACTGTAATCTAAGAATACATTATTTTACCATTTAACAGTTTTTTTTAATGAAAGTTAGAATTAAGATTCAAAAATGTAAAATAAAATTAATTTATTATTTAAAATTAATTAATCAAAAATACATTTAAAATTACAATTTTTATTCAAATGGCTTTAAATGCTACGGTGATCTGTAAATATTTTATACCATTAAACAGAATAATTTTTTCCATTATTTATGTTTTCAATTTTTTGCATTATAATTTGAATAAAAAATTTTTATTTTAAAATGTAAAATACTTTAGATGCTTAGAATTTTCAATTGTTTTAAATATAAAATACTTTTATTTATATCAGTATAAAATACTACTGTCATCTATAAATGATTTACCATTCAATTTAATTATTTTATTTTCCATTACTGCAATTGTGTGTGTGTGTGTGTGTGTGTGTGTGTGTGTGTGTGTGTGTGTGTGTGTGTGTGTGTGTGTGCGTGTCTGTGTTTTCTTTTGAGGTGGAAAATGTAATTGAGACTTTCAGATTTAAAAATGATGCTCTTTGGAGATTAAGACAAATTTCTTTTGATTAGGCTGAATTGTTGCCAACATTTATTCATTTAGCAGATGCTTTTATCCAAAGCGGAATATAAAAGGCACGAGGGATTCATCAGCGGGAGACAGTAGCAGTAGAAGCACTTCATAATAATAAGAAGCACAGACGAGGACAACAACACTGTGAAACCCTCACATGTATTAAACTTTAACAGAGACTTTAGAATCTCCTGGAGCTCGAGAAAGAGAGAAAGAGCTAAAAGATCAATATTTCAGAGTAACTGAAAACACAGAACTGTATACTGTGTATAAAAATAATACAAGAATATCTGCAGTATACTGTACAATAATGGCAAACATTAGCACATTGCTGCATGCTTAATGTGAAGATACGTCCAAAAATAAAAGTGGGATTACAAACAAATAAGGCTCATTTACGGTCAAAACTGTTTTTTTTTTTTTTTTTCATGCACTGGCCAGTTTTTGGGCTAATTTACTTTTATAGCTTTTATAACTTTACTTTTATGTCTTATTTCAGACAAGATGGGGGAGTAAAATATCAAAAAGCACATTTAAGGTTTTTCAGATTTAATTCCAATACCTTTTAAAGGCTTTTTCTCAAAATAAGTTTTTTTACTTCACACATACACACACACACACACACAAAACTTTAATTGTACACTGGTTTTATTCCTCTTTATATTCTGAAGGGTATTACAGAGGGTTCAGTTTGTTGTTTGGAGTTTTATGCAACATTTTATTCCTAAAAACATGGTGAAAATGCATGTTTTCCTGTTTGCTGACAGCATTTTTATGATTTATGGAGTGAGAAAAAAAGAAATCCAAAGTCCCCTCTATAAAATTGACTTGCTATCTATGAAGAGTTTTAATGAGGGGTTTATATATCATAGAACATTTGCATGGTTAATATGGTATTTTATGTTGACAGTATATTCTGATTTAAAGAGTAATAAAAAGAGAAATCCAAAATCAAGTCAACAAAATGAAACAAGAAGTTTGAATCAATGTTCAGATCTCTGTAAATGTATGCAAATGAATGCATGGTTAATTAGATAATGCATTGCATATTTCAACACAACAATGCAGGAAGCTCGTAATACAAAGCAGTGATTAAACTAGGAAATTATAGTAATTATCATTTTCACCCTATTCACCTGTGGTGTCGTACTTTAACATGAAAATGTTTTTAGCACTCCAGTTAAATCAGTTGATTTATTTGAGTGCATGTCTTTAAGGCTGTATTCTTGTACCTTGTAGCTTTGTCTTGGGTTTGCCGCAGGGTTTGGTGATGCTGACGGTGTTCTGGCAGTCAGCGTCTATCAGCGCTCGCTTCAGCACACCGGTGCGCGTCTTCATTCCCATGGTCGAGTCACACTCTCCCCACGCTTCGAAATCATACTTACACTCACCTGCAAGAGACAAAAACCCACAGCTTGATTTTGAGGAGTTCAAATGCAACACAGTTATACAAAACTACATGCATAAACAGGTTGAAAGTCAACATGAATGTCTTAATAGATCTGGTGTTATTGTGAAGGATTCACCAATACATGTTATTCTGAAAAAAAATGTGTTTGTCTTCATAATCTTGGAGTAGTTTTCAGCTGCCGTCTCCAATCCCTTTTCAACCATCTGTCATACGGAGAAACTTTTCACCACTCAATATATCTCCCAAAGTTTATAGAATATCCAGTTTCACTTGGAAAAACATCGGATTATGGAAGTAAAACAGGTTGTGGGCTACACAAGCGACGAAAACACAACCCAGACTACATTAAATACAGGTTTACTTCCAGAGTTTGTTTTGCGAGGTGAATTATTGGCTGCCGAGAGCATGAGACCTTCAAAATGCAATTTTACACGATAAACAATTTAGGAACTGTGTTGGGTTGGAACTCGGTGGCTAATGTAAAATCAGGATCCTGAAGCAAAACCAACTGATCTATGCTTTCGTTCCTTTATCTCTCGTCTCATCTCATCTTTCATTCTTTCTGTTCATGAGTTGGAGCGATTTCTCTCGGTCTCTGCCGGAATGGATGGGGGTTAAACTGCTTCAATCAAGCACAAAATTGTCTCTAATGACATATTTAAAAGGCAGGGAGAATGCAATTACTTGCAGCAGCCCTCCGGCTGAATGACCGCTGAACAGAGACCCTCAAAAATTAGGCCGGGGTGAAATAGAGCCCTTATAACTCGAGAGGAACAATTCTGCACCAGACTTCAGCATTTCGACACTAAACTATTCTGACACGGCTGCTGAACTACACAGAAATACACAGAGGATTCATCACTCAACGTTTAGTGTGATCATGTTTTATTAAGTCTGTGATTTCTGATGTTCTTTCAGAGTCAGATAGTCTTGCACATTCCCAGAAAGAGACTTAGAGAAAACACAACACCGTTTCAGTGTTTGTTGATAGTTTATGTGCATACCTACAAATCCACAGGGAAGGTGGCATATGCTCTGTCTCTCTCACACACACACACACACACACACACACACACACACACACGCAGTGGTATATTCTGCCAGCTTGTTTCTGGCTCTCACTGCATTCGTGTCATTTCTGAGGACAGAATTCTGTGAGAATCTCCATCTTGTTACTCCACAGTGCAGACTTATTTACCTTGAGCTTTGTGCGTGTGTGTGTGTATGTGTGTGTGTATGCAACCTGTGTTTGTGTGGCTTCTCACCTCCGAACTGCTTTTTCCAGTTGCAGGGGATTTTACAGCGCTGGGTTTTGATGGTCTGTTTACAGTCGGTGCCTGTGCGTGTGCCCTCTCTGGTGCCCAGGCCGCAGTCACCCTCGTGAGCCACACACACGCTCCACTGCCACTCGCCACAGTCCGATTTACGCTCTTTCTTACCTGTCAAAGTGAGAGCACACACAGTTTCAGATTGCACCTCAAAATTGTATGTATGAGAGACAGAGAGAGTGTGTGGGTTGATCTAGAGCAGTGAGAAGTGACTGAACAGTGTGTATGTGGATATATAGAGCACTGTGGTGTAAGAAAAAGGCGATGAAGACGTTGAAGATCTTGATAAAGTTGTTTATAGCAACAAAGCAGTGTACATGTAGTATCTTGGGTTCAATGGAGTCAGAATGAACATCCTAAATTCAAACCTTTTATACATTTTCAGTTTACTACTTTGTCTGAGTTGGTTCTCAGTGTCCCACAGTATCACCAATTGGTCACCACTTGCTGAGGATGTGATCATCCCAAATGATCTTCAAACAAAATAACTGTTGACTTTCTTCTCTATAATAATTAACCCATTTTGGGAAATAAGCGTGATCAAACATATTGTGAAGTGAAAGCTGGGTCCAGGCAGACTATAAATTCTTACAGTGGGAAAATATTGTGCTAAGAAGTATTCAGAGCAGTGTGAGGAAATAGAGCGGCACTGGTAATTGACAGTGGAGCATAGGTTAATCTATAATTGCATAGGTAATATACGATAGTACAGAACAGTATGAGTTATATGGATCAGTACTGGGAAATATAGAGCAGTGTGGATTACGAAGAACAGTACGGAGTAATATAGAGCGGTGTGGATTAATAAGAACAGTACGGAGTAATATAGAGCGGTGTAGATTACGAAGAACAGTATGGAGTAATATAGAGCAGTGTGGATTACAAAGAACAGTACGGATTAATATAGAGAGGTGTGGATTAATAAGAACAGTACGGAGTAATATAGAGCGGTGTGGATTACAAAGAACAGTACGGAGTAATATAGAGCGGTGTGGATTAATAAGAACAGTACGGAGTAATATAGAGCGGTGTGGATTAATAAGAACAGTACGGAGTAATATAGAGCGGTGTAGATTACAAAGAACAGTAAGGAGTAATTTAGAGCGGTGTGGATTACAAAGAACAGTACGGAGTAATATAGAGCGGTGTGGATTACAAAGAACAGTAAGGAGTAATATAGAGCGGTGTGGATTACAAAGAACAGTACGGAGTTATATAGAGCGGTGTGGATTAATAAGAACAGTACAGAGTAATATAGAGCGGTGTGGATTACAAAGAACAGTACGGATTAATATAGAGAGGTGTGGATTAATAAGAACAGTACAGAGTTATATAGAGCGGTGTGGATTAATAAGAACAGTACAGAGTAATATAGAGCGGTGTGGATTACAAAGAACAGTACGGATTAATATAGAGAGGTGTGGATTAATAAGAACAGTACAGAGTAATATAGAGCGGTGTAGATTACGAAGAATAGTACGGAGTAATATAGAGCGGTGTGGATTACAAAGAACAGTACGGATTAATATAGAGTGGTGTGGATTACAAAGAACAGTACGGAGTAATATAGACCGGTGTGGATTACAAAGAACAGTACGGAGTAATATAGAGAGGTGTGGATTACGAAGAACAGTACGGAGTAATATAGAGCGGTGTGGACTACGAAGAGCAGTACGGAGTAATAAAGAGCAGTGTAGATTACAAAGAACAGTACGGAGTAATATAGAGCGGTGTGGATTACAAAGAACAGTACGGAGTAATATAGAGAGGTGTGGATTACGAAGAGCTGTAAGGAATAATATTGACCGGTGTGGATTACGAAGAGCAGATGTGGATTACAAAGAGCAGTACGGAGTAATATTAATTGTTGTGGATTACGAAGAGCCGGTGCGGATTACAAAGAACAGTACGGAGTAATATAGAGCGGTGTGGATTACGAAGAACAGGTGTGGATTATGAAGAGCAGATGTGGATTACAAAGAGCAGTACGGAGTAATATTAATTGTTGTGGATTACGAAGAGCCGGTGCGGATTACAAAGAACAGTACGGAGTAATATTAATCAGTGTGGATTACGAAGAGCAGGTGTGGATTACAAAGACCAGTACAGAGTAGTATAGAGTGGTGTGGATTATAAAGAGCAGTATGGAGTAATATAGAGCGTTGTGGATTATATTGAGCTGCCTGGGATAATATAGAGCAGCATGGTGACATAATTCATTAATTTGATAAAGATGAAATAGACTAATATAGCGTAATGTAAAGCTGTATAGGTGATACAGAGCAATAAGGATGATACAGAGAGCAGTATTAGAAATAATAGATTATGGGGTAATATAGCGTACTGTGGGATAATATAGAAGAGCAAGAGGAAATTTAGATCTGAATGAGGGTGATATAGAGTAATACAGGGAAATATCAAGTCATAAGTAGTGATATCAAGCAGTGTGGGATATTGCAGTTCATTGAGAGGTAATAGAGAGCAATGTGGGCTAATGGGGTAGTACTGAGCAGCATTGGGTAACATAGACAATTAAGGGGTTATGCAGAGTAGTGTAGGGTAAAATATAGCAATATGTGACAATACAGAGCAGTAAGGGTGATCTAGAAAACTATGAGATAACAAAGCAGTGTGTGGTCATGTTCTGATACCTTGTCTCTCTGTTTTTCCACCATCTGCCAGCGTCACTGTGACAGTCAGGAGGGCCAGTAAAGCCAGACACACCCACTGCTGCTGCATGCTGGGAAAAAAAATGAAGGCACATTAAGTGCGTGGCTCATAATACAACAAAACAAACCGCATGCAAAAATCATTCTGTGAATACCTTCTCTCTCTTCCTTTCAGTCATTCTCTCTCTGTCTCTCAAGAGGAAAAGTAAAGGTGGATTGAATAATTAGAAAGCAATTTTATCCAAAACGCCTGGCTGCATTTCAGTTACAGTAGCAGTGCAGCCCATCGGCGACATCACCTCCATTTCAATTACTCAGCCTCCCTCTTTTCTTTTCTCTTCCTATTTCTGGTTGGCTGGTTTCCTGCTGTGCCCATAAGCATTGGTTTGCTGGACTTTTTTCCCTAATTCTGGCTCATGTTAAAGATGCTCAGCCATTTTCTCTCATGGGGTGCATCTCACAAGATCTGTAAATTACATGTCCAGGTCTAACTGAAATAAAATGAAGACTATATTTAGAAAGATGTATACAGTTAAGCACATTTACTCCAATTTTTCATAATCTGACATCATTGCTGTGATGAACTGGAATGTATTTATACATCATGCTAATATCTGTTGTACTGCTTGTTATTAATGCAGATTTTAATTAAAACACTTGTATTATGGTAATGAGAATGCAATAAGTCACCACTGAGAATTACAGCAACAGGAAAAAACACCCAGATGCATTACAGTAACAAGCATTCTGGGACAAAATGTGCTGAAATGTCATGAAAATAAGGTCAAAATATAACCAAAATGTATTTCAGTCAGATGGCCTAAACCTGCCAATCAAAGACTAATGAGTCATGACATATAAAGCGTTTTGGATCGTTAAAATATAATCTGCCCTCCAAACCCTGATTAGCAACACTGCAAGTGACGGTGTGATATGGGATTAGCCTGAAGTGATGTGACAGGAGCACTGAGATTTGAGGACTAGAGTCAGTCACAATCAATGCTCAAACGTCAATAAAAATGATTTATCAAACAAGATGCAGAACTGTAATTGACATGTAAAATTAAATTTCAGCTCATGTGTTGACTGGAGTCTGATATCTTCCCAATCCTACAAGACAGATATCATGAATATCTTCACGTTTAACCTCCACAGACCCTGAAAGAAGTCCACTATTGTCACAAGACAAATGACTCATGCTTTCTTACAAAACCCCACCGAATGAAGACATGGGGGGGGGGGGCAGCCATGTGTGTGTGTGTGAGTGTGTGTGTGTGTGTGTGCGCACTGAGTTAAAGCGGTTATCCAGCTCAAACACTCCATTAGATCATTGATCAGTGTAAAAGCAGGAGTGAGAGAGTGACAACGTGATCCAGAGTGAAACACACACAAACACACACACACACACAGAAGAAAGCTGTACTCGTCATTCACAATTGACAGATTTCTGTAAGCCTGGTGCATTGACTCTTAAAGGGACAGTGCACCCAGACAGCAAATACTGTTCTCATCTACTCACCTTCATGTCACACAAACCTCTCTGATTTGCTTCTGTAAAACAGACGTGTTTTTTTGTTTTTTTGTTTTGTTTTCATAAAACGGAAGTGGATGGTCAGCCAAAAAGCGGCATTAAAATGTAGGCCTATTCCTCACATAAAGCTGTCATATCTCACAGATGCTCTTCTCTGTAGGAAGGCATGTTTTCAAAAGCGTTTTTGACTGACAGATTTTTATCCACGCTGAGTCTGGCTTTGAGAGGAAATCTTCATGCTTGATCCAGCTACTCTGACTCAGACCCAAACACGGATTTGTTGTTTTTAGCGATCGGGGGCGGAGCTTAATCAGAACCTGTTAGAATGCAGAAATGCAACGAGATGATCTAGAGAAGCCGGATGAAAGACAAACCTAGAGAGGATGAAATGTAATCCTTAGAGGAATGAGACTGAAAAAGCAGAGTCAGTATTCACTCTATTGCTTTAACGCACAAACCTACTTCTGCCATTATTCAGTTTATTCATGCCTCCTACTCGGAACATTGTCAGAAGGTTCTTGAAATGTTCTCTCAAAGTTATGAACAAATGTTGTCCCAGTTAAGCTAAAAGAGTATTCATGTTAGTTATCTGTCCTAGAAACTCTTATTTATACATCAACCATGCAACGTTTCACTTCAGACGATCTCCGGGTCCGGTGGTAGCACTTTTTTAGCTTAGCTTAGCATAGATAATTGAATCTGATTAGACCGTTAGCATCAGGCTCAAAAATGACCAAAGAGTTTCGATATTTGTTTTACTTAAAACTTGACTCTTCGTGTAGTAAAAGACCAAAGAAAAATTTTTTTTTTGAAAAGTTTTAGAAACTCTTTGGTCATTTTTGATCAGACTCAATTATGCTAAGCTAAGCTAAAAGTGCTACCGCCAGACCCGGAGATTGGCTGAATGGATTCATAAACGGTAAAACTCAACTGTTTAACTCTAGGGGAGTTGGAAAACAAGGCTATTTTATTTATTTATTTTTTAAGTGGAGTGTTCCATTAAATGTCATCTTTTTTAAAATGTTACTGTTTTAAAACATTCCGACAACATTCAAAAGTAACGTTCTCATCTTTGCAAAATCATAAAAATGGAATGTTAACATTCATGTAACCCCCTAAAAAGTTTTAGAACATTTAAAAAAACAGCATTCCGAAACAATGTAACTTGATAGAAGGAAAATATTTTTGTTTGCTGGATCTGAGCTCAAAGAAAAAACATCTGGAAATTATGACAAAGTACTTTTAATACATGCTCATCATTGCCTCAAAATGACTTGAAGGCAGCGTTTGCTATATGTGAATCGTTAACAGTTTCTCTACACAGAATTCCTTCTGCTGTTGACACACCAAACGATCAACAGGTTCGCTTTTAGAGAACAATAAACCTGAAAGCGCTATGTGTGAATCTCTGTTTCGCACTGAGCTGCTTTATTTAGACACATTTATAGTCTATGAATCAGAGACGTGCTGCGAGCTGTGAATCTATAAACACAATATAAATATTCAGACTGACAAACAGTGAGAAAGACAGGAAAGCTGCTTTGACATGAATCACAGACAATTGTGCATCTGATCACTCGGTTACACTGTAATCTAGATGTAATCTATGCTGTAATGGATTACATTATTAACTACGATTTTTGTAATGTAATTTGGAATCAGTAACAGACTACAACGGTTGGTAACACACATGATTTGAGGATCAACTGATGTCTGTCGGGCGACACACACATGCACACACTCAGCTTTAACACTTTAAATCCCTGAGCTGTATGCAGCGAGGAGTCAGTACTAATAAATCCAGACGCTAATGCTACGGGTCAGCGCTCTGCTCTCAGTAAACACAAGCCATAAGACACAAATCAAACAATCGGATTCATGAGAGAGAAACCCTGTGCAGACAACACTAAGCCTGCAGACTTACACACACTCAGACAGATGGATAAAGCCCAGGGTCTCTGATAAACCTGCCAGACACCTGTAATCCCAAATCACTTTCACACAGTTACACACACACACACACACACACACACAGCTCATAGCAGGAAAAACCCATCTCAAATGGAAAATAGTTGGGATGTGTGTGTTTCAAATCGACTTTTTGACATTCGTGTCTTTCCATGAATTTCACTCCACAGAAAAGTTCAGCCTGAGGGACAGATTATTGATACACACACATACAGACACACACACACACACACACACACACACACACACACACACACACAGACAGACAGAGAAAACATCGTTCAGGATATTTCATCCTCACTCGACCCTGAAACACACCAGGATTTCTGTGGTTTTTAAAGAAGTCTCTTCTGCTCACAAAGGCTGCATTTATTTGATCAAAAATACAGTAAAAACTGAAAATTCTGAAATAGCAAACAAAAGTTTTCTATGTGAATAACTGTAATGTATTTCTGTGATGCTCCGCTGTATTTTCAGCATCATTCCTCCAGTCTCCAGAGTCACATGATCTTCAGAAATCATGAAAATATAATGATTTACTGCTCGAGACACATTTCTGATTATTATCAATGTTGAACACAGATGTGCTGCATGATATTTCAACGGAAACTGTTTTGCATTTTATTTTTCA